>NC_143575.1:20611283-20915552 GCF_048544385.1 Mastigoproctus giganteus
CATGTCTGAAGCCAGCCGTAGCTCAGTTATCAAACGCGAGAATACATTAGTACGCGTGTACTAATGTACTCACGCGTTTATTATATAACAACCATTCGGCCATTTTGTGTGTGCATTATTTACAAATTAATGCAAACGGCCAACAAAATTTTCTCCGTTGCAGAGGTCATGGTAAAGAGATCTGTTTACGCAAGCGAAAATCTTTACGATCCCTAAACAAGTGTTGCAAATACGTAACCTTGATAAAACACACGTGCGTTGCGACTAGCCTTGACGTAATAAGAAAATAACGGTGGGCAAGTCTTCACAAAACCCTGTAACTTACCAGCTTTCCTTTCAAATCTCTCCCCTCTTCCGACTTTTGGAACAGGTACTTTGTTAGTTGCACTTGAAAAGAATTTCAAGTACTGACGGGAAAGTTTGACCTTCTGGTGACAATGACCTTGTGCCGTAGTCAGGTTACGTACCTCTCTCTCTCTCTCTCTCTCTCTCTCTCTCTCTCTCCCTCCTCAAGCACAACCATCCAGGGAGGTTACAGTCCCAAAGTCCCAAATAACAAGTTCATCGAAGGTCAGGGTCAGCGGTTCTGTTTAGGCTTGGAGTATTGTTTATCACGGAAGGGTCTTGGTTTCGCTTCATCCTTCACCCCACCCAGTGCTGTCATTCACTTTCGCTCAGCTCTCCACCAATTCCCGTTTCATTGCAAATTAGTCTGTCAATCCTCAGTACGCTAACAAAAACTGTTTGTTATCCGGGAAATTAAGGACCAGAAATTCATTACATGGTTTCGATAAGAAATACATATCTATCTTGAAAATATTTTCTGTGGTTAAATCATTTATTTATTTAAAATTAAACTCTACTACTCAGCATTCGTTCAGAAATTCTCACCCACCCAACCCCCACATTTTAAGTTCACTGATTTGTCGGGTTTAGGATTTGGATCATCATTAAAAAATGTCTTATTAAATACATAATTATGATTTTCTTATTTATAAGTAAAAGTAAATATATAAATATTTACGTATTTTATTATATATATTTTTACGATTTATTTATATATATAATTTATATTTTAGAATCCCCCCCCCACTTTTTTCATTTCTTCTAACCTTTTATATTCCTTTTTAAGTTGCTTTTTAATTTAATTTAATTTTACAACATAACTCTTTAGGCGAACAGGCATCTGCTAGCACACCAAATTGGTGGCAGCACCGTTAGGCCTTAATGCCTCTCACCAAAATATAAAATACACAACACAAACTCAAAAGTTAAACAGGATCATGCCCCTGTTTATCAATTCTATTAATGTGTATAAGGTTTACTTGATAATTTTTACAATAGCATTAACGCCACATATATACGCTATAAGGTGAAAATTACAAAAAATGCCTAAACTAAAAGGAGGATAGAAGAAAAAAAATTAGGATGGAAGTCTAATTTACACCTCCATCTACCTGCTTTTCATCACTCAATTAACTTTTCGCCTCATATTTATCATTTTATCCATACTTTTTATATTTACATATGTATAAGTGATTAATAAATAAACAAATATATATTTTTGCTGCCTTATTAATCAATTATAATTTATTTCTTGCATTGCATATATTTCACAATTTCTTAAATGGTAATAACTAGAATAAAATATTTACCAATGGCAGACGACAAGAACAGCATATCTTTCTTTCGGTGAAAACACACAGTTATTCGCATTTTCAAAACTAATAATTTAACCTTAAAAAACCAACTTTTTTTTATTTTCATATAACCACGATTAAAACTGAATTATATCGTAATCAGATCTAAACCAAAAAAAAAAAGAAAAATACTAACTGAAAAGGCTTTACCCGAAGATCACAAACTACTAACAACTGAGCATCTTAAAGCAAATGAACGAATTCGGTGGTTTTTGTGCAATTATATAAAAAGAGAAAAATTAAGGTCACGCCTGGAGCGCCCTCGTACCTAATTTCTTTCATGCTTCCATCAAAATTAAAATCATCAACCAGAAGTTAGCCCAATTTTTGTACAAATTATTAATTTCACAATTCATGTATTAAAATTAATATTATGCCCAATAATTGTGAATCAAATTTATTTAATGAATTTATATTGTATTTTTTATTTATAACGAAAGCTAGGAATTACTTTATTTAAATTAGATGTATTATTTTAAAATTGGGAAATAATCATTCTTAGCGCCGAAAATTACGTAATGAATTAATTTGAAAACGAAAGCACGAGGCATAATCCTTATGGGTTTTGGTAATTAACTATATAACATCGGTGTAGATACACTACAGTTAACCCATAAATTTGAACTATGTAAGTAGTGTAAAAGGCATCGTTTTAATTGTATCTCATATTGTGGGTGCCTTCACAACGAGATAGCTGGTATTGCACTACTTCAAATAAATAACGCTTCTCTAGTAGAGAAGACTACTGTTATTTATTTTCAGAGGATACCACCACCTAGACGATCGTTTTGAAGCTATTGGGCTTCATCATCAGTGGGCGGGCAGGTACCCTAGTAATGCAACATGCCATCACAGTTGCGAAGTTATATCCACAATATGAGAGATGCCAAAGGGTGTTGGTAATAATGTATTTGAAAACGAAATGCATGAGGCATAATCCTTATGGGTTTTGGTATTACCAGAACCAGGGTTTGATAATTACCAGGGTACCTGCCCGCCCACTGATGATGAAGCCCAATAGCTTCGAAACGATCGTCTGGGTGGTGGTATCCTCTGAAAATATATAGCAGTAGTCTTCTCTACTAGAGAAGCGTTATTTATTTGAAGTAGTGCAATACCAGCTATCTCGTTGTGAAAACACCCACAATATGAGATACAATTAAAACGTTATGATTAAAATCACAATTGTATTATGAGATACATTTGTTAATTGTATTTCATAATACAATTATGAGATACAATTAACAATTAGATACTTTTACACTACTTACGTAGTTCAAATTTATGGGTTAACTATAGTGTATCTACACATATTATATAGGTAATGAATTAATATTTATCTAATAGATAAAAATTAAAAAAAAAAAAAAAAAAAACGCCACGAAATGAAATTTGTTAAATAAGTATACAAAAAGGAATCCTATTTTTAAGGTAATTTTACTAAGGCGCATTTAGGGCTAGAGCCTCAAGCTGCGAACAAATTTAGACTATGTATATAAAGTGCTTAGCATCATAATACACAGCCATTTCTGAATAAACAGAAAATTTTTAAGGTGGCATCGTTTTAGGTTATATCTCATATTGTGAATGCCTTCACAACGAGTTGCCATGATATTGCACTACTTCGAATAAGTAACGCTTCACCTAAGGAGAAGACTAGTGTTACTTATTCTCAGATAGGTACCACCACCCAGACAGCACTGTTTCAGGGCTATTTGGCCCTTCGTCAGTGAGTGGGTAGGTACCCAAGTGATGCAATGATGGCAAAAACAGTTATGAAGTATAACTCCACAATATGAGAGATGCCTGATGGTGTATGATGTATTTAGACTAAGGTCTAAATACATCATACGCCTTAGTCTAAATACATCATACACCATCAGGCATCTCTCATATTGTGGAGTTATACTTCATAACTGTTTTTGCCATCATTGCATCACTTGGGTACCTACCCACTCACTGACGAAGGGCCAAATAGCCCTGAAACAGTGCTGTCTGGGTGGTGGTACCTATCTGAGAATAAGTAACACTAGTCTTCTCCTTAGGTAATTTTACGTAAAATTTATTAAGATTATTTATTAAAACTTATTAAATTTCAAGATTGTTAAGCACGACTGATTGATCGTTCTCTCCTTTCTTTCGATAATATCCGAATATTATAGTAGTTGAAGTATATGTTTGTGTTATTAATGCATGTCTGTCCCTGAGGGTTACCAGTGGGTGGCCAAACGTGCTACGGCATGGCACAAGTAGATACGGTCTCCCTGTCATTCCTGGAACATTTTATGGAGAGTGACTCCCCCCCCCCCCATCAAATGCACACATTTCCTACACTTGGACATATATCACCCAAACTTCCATCACACTCCTAGTTTTACCTTCGTGTTCTTCACGTAGTTCAACAGTTGCCCCCGGCATAACCCTCGAAGAAAAGTCTAACAACTGCTGTCTCACGGGAGGGTAATCCTTGGCCGTTCACCCCGAGTGATTGCGAGCAAACGCGCGCGATGCTAGATTAGCTTAACTTCCAGAAGCACAGAACCAGGTGATAGATTGGTGCAGAAGTTAACTTGAAATTGCTATTTGTATTTGATAACACTTGTTAACTCCAATGATCAGCAAACATTTAAATAATAAAAAGCCAAATACGATGCCGCTCTCGTCCAAGAAGTGAATTATCTAGGCCTAACGATGATCATCGCTAACCCACTAATTATGGCCATTTCGTAATGTATTTTTGATACAGTTTTTTCAGAGTTTTAACTATGATTTCCGCATGGAACGGTTTTCAATATGAAAATGAAATTTAAGCCCCAATGAGCTACCAATAGTCTTTTTTTCCAGAAATGTGAAATATTCAAGAAATCATAAAGATTCCAATCCTAGTAGTAAGTGAATGAACATCGGAATTTCAGCCAGTGCCATTTAGGGATAAGAACAGTCCCGTATAATATTCAGAAACTCTACTTGGAAGACTTCATGAGCGACGGCAAAGCATGCAAAGTGTAAAGTCTGCATCTTAAAGATAGGTAAAGAGAGAGAGAGAGAAAGTGTGTGTGTGAAGAGGGAAAACGGAAAGAATGATACAAACGATGGATGAAATAAGGATACATATTGAAGTGTCTAGTTATTAACTGCAACATAATATTCGTGGCTATACGTATTAGCTATTTACAAAACAATGCCGAACTGATCGCACAGAAAGCACACAGCAATTCATTGAACCTGCAGGAACCTGTTCTTTTTTGCATGCAGGCAGGTGCCCGCGAATGGATGTATGATAAAAGCAGACGATGAAGCTAATGGCCGAGAAGTTCTTGAAAAAGTAGTTTAGAGTTAATAAGTTGAACGACGGAGTGGAAACCCGTAGGCATGGAATTGCATGCTCTAGTAAACAAGTAAACTAAACAATCGAAAAGAAGTCTGGTATAAACACACTTGACCACCAAAGAACAAAACGCATTATTAAGACTGAAAACAGGCAGCAGAAAATGAACTTCAAAAGAAACAAAATCATTACCTACCTTAATTAAATATATAACAGCAGTTGCTCCTTTTTTTAAGCAATGGAGCCTATTTTGGCATTTAATAACCCTATGCCGGATACAATTCTAACAATATCACTGATTGACTCTTGGAAGATACACATCACGGGAAAGTTCGGCTTTGTATCATTGCACAGACATTCAGTGTACCAGAACTTTGGATCTCAGGATAACTAAAAATGGTACCTGAAATCTGATTTCACCCGATAAAAAAAAAAAAAAAACTTTTCCACCTACGCTTAACACGTATCTTATTAAGTAAAAGAGTCCATACATATTATTGCACAGTACAAGTAATATCCTAATTTTATAATTCAATTCTAGCAGTTCAGGGAGATCTAAATCATCTATGAACTGTCTGTCTTAGCTACGAATGAGTTTATACCAATTAAAACCACTGAAACGCCGCTGCATCACGGATAAACGGCAGCTAGACCTATCCATAAAGGAAATAAGTCGTTTATTAGTAAAGCAACACCAAGACAACGCATAATGATAGCAGTACAACCTGATCGATTCAACGAGAGAACTTTGTCCTTGACCTGTCCATAAAAATGTATGTTGAAGCTAATTTAGTTAAAACGTGTTATGCTTAGGATACGTTAAAGTATTTGTTAAACTCCCCGCTTGTTAATATAGTTTATCTTATTCTGCATGTTTCGCCGTTTCCACCCCTCCCCTTCAAAGTACCCCATTAAATGCATGTAGAATTGATACCCACTTTAAACCATGCGCCTCCGTAACCAGGTGGGAAGGAGCAGCAGTGCATAGCACACGCTTCTTGATTAGACCGGGGTACGAGCCCGTCACCACCAAATGCGGAAAGGTCAGGGAATGACCACTGCATATCCCGGAGTAATATGGCCTTAGTTGCTAATGCTCCTATAAACCAAACAACAAACCACTTTAAACCAACGAGTTCATTCTTACAGTAAAATAAATAAATTTTCTGTTTATACTCCAGGACAACTACACGGTGAGAGTAGTTCAAGAGATATATAGAATACGAGAAACAGCTCCGTATTTAGCAGTCACGAACTTGACCCCCAGTCACTCAAAGCACTTATTTATTCACCTTGGTGCCTGACTACGTGGCCGTTCAGTTTCTACTAATATAGGGAAATTCAATAACTCTTTAGTACGCTTTCTTATATCTTCTGGTACAATTAGAAATAAAATTTTATTATGATTTATTTATTTATACTGCTGGACAAAATGAAGGTAAAAATTACAAAAACGCAACAGTTCGAAAAATAATTGATACAAGTCGATGAAATTTAGCATTACCCTTAGTCATAATTATGAGAGCATCCTTGGACTCAGGGGAGGTTCCCACGGACTGGAGATGTGCAAATGTATCCCCAATTCACAAAGGGGGATCGAAGGGTGACACGAGTAATTACAGACCAGTTAGTTTAACTTCTGTTCCGGGTAAAATAATGGAGTCGCTGGTTAAAGATGCATTGCAGGATCATCTAGACAAGACTGCAGCAATAATTCAGACACAGCATGGGTTTGTTAAGGGAAAGTCTTGTCTGACAAATTTGATAGGATATTATGATGTGGTTACAAAGGAACTGGATGCAAAAAACAATTTTAATATCATATATTTGGATTTCAGGAAAGCTTTTGACACTGTTGCGCATGGAAGACTATTGTACAAATTGGAGCAGAATGGTATTAAGGGTAAGTTGCTACAATGGATAAAAGGATGGTTAAGTGCGAGAAGACAGAGGGTGGTAATCAATGGGTGCTGCTCTTCTTGGACTAATGTTATTAGTGGAGTCCCACAGGGTTTGGTGTCGGGTCCACTGTTGTTTTGTATATTTATCAATGATATTGATGAAGGTATATCAGGCTTAGTGTCGAAGTTTGCATATGATACAAAGGTTGGCAGGGTTGTTAATGACAGTAATGGCAGTGTGCTACTGCAACAGGATCTAGATAATTTGTCCAGATGGGCTAAGAAGTGGCAACTGAAGTTTAACCTTCACAAATGCAAAGTTCTGCATATGGGTAGAAGTAACCCCAGAGAAACGTACCAACTGTGTGGTACTACACTTAAGGTGGTAGAAAATGAAAAAGACCTGGGAGTAATTGTGCAGGTAGATATGAAGTTTTCTGAGCAATGCAGACAGGCTGCCAGGGCAGGTCATGGGGTTTTGTCAATGATATATAGGAATTTTGCTAGCAGGGAAAAGGAGGTGATTATCCCTCTGTATAAGGCAATGGTCAGGCCACGCCTTGAGTACTGCGTACAGGTCTGGAGGCCTCATTTTAAGAAGGATGTAGATTTACTTGAGCAACAAGAAGGGCAACAAGATTGGTGAGGGGAATGAAGGGATCCTCTTATCAAGAGAGGCTTAAGACCTGCAAATTGCAGTGGCTGGAGACTAGGCACCTGCGCGGTGATCTGATTGAAGTGTATAAGGCCTTGAATGGGTTCAGCACGCTGAATTCTGAGGGGATCCTTCCACTTGTTCAGATTACGAACCTAAGGGGGCATAAATTCAAATTAAGAAAGGACAGATGTAGAATAGATGTGCGGAAATTTGCCTTTAGTCAGCGGGTGGTTAATTGCATAAGCTCATACATTTGCTTTCTTGCATCACATGCCACTACTACTACTACACACGTCAGGTGTGAATTTATAGGTAAAGCATGTTAATTCTGAAATGTGCAAATTAGCACAAGTATACCTGAAAATTAGGGGCTCACATCTGGTGAGTATGGGCTTGGCACACCCAGGGTCCTGAGCTGGATATCATCATTCTTCCCTTTCTTGGTGATTCTTCTACTTCTCTCTCTCTCTCTCACTCAGGGTAACTCAGAAATTTTTTTTTTTGGCCGGTGCAGCATAAGCCTCAGGCTTCCTTACACCATATGGCGGCGCCTCCGTAGCCAGGTGGGAAGGAGCAGCAGTGCGTAGCACACGCTTCTTGATTAGACCGGGGTTCGAGCCCGTCACCACCAAATACGGAGGATGCGGAAAGGTCAGGGAATGACCTCCGCATATTCCGGAGCAATATGGCCTTATTTGCTAATGCTCCTAAAACCCAAATAACAAACAAACAAGCACCATATGGCTAATAAAAATAAAAAATTAGTTTCCTTTAGAGGAGGCTGTAGACTTTCAAAGGGGATATATTATCTCTGACAGAGACAACAGAGGGAAACATTCGCAATGGGCTGTCATACTGATAATCAGAATGTTCAAGAAACCTCACGGCATTGAAGCCACTTTTACAAGTGGCCAATTAGAAACATATAAGGTTTGCTGGATGTTTTATGAATAGAAATTCGTCTCCCTGAAAGTATCCCAGACATTTTCAAAGGAATTCATTCAGGTCTGAAGACCCCGATAGCTACTCAGACTAATCTGGAAATATTCTCATTCTAAAGAAAATCTCCCACCTGTTGAGCTCTATGGGGAAAATAGAAAGAGAGCATTATCGTCCAATAGAAAGATCTGCGACCCTACCGTACCTGTAAAAAGTATGACAAACAAGTCCTCACTAGAAGGAGGAAAAACAATTCCTTTCGAAGACGTATTTGTATTGGGCACATTGCTCTTGGGTCCCATTGACATTTTCACATCAATTCAAACGGACCATTCTTGCAATAAGGTTAAAACATAAACAAATCATGGATTATCTTGAATTCAGAGCTCTCTACAACATGATACATTTTCTCAGAAGGTACTACATCCTGATGGGGCTGAAAACTCGAAAGACAGTTGCGGAACAACTGTCTTTCGAGTTTTTATTATGTCTTCCCATTATGTCTAGTAGTTTTGCCCAATATCGATCATCTGCTTACGTTATGACCCTTGGTCCTCGTTGGGATACCTCTCTCTCCATTATCGGAACATTATATTCGGGTGAACACTCAGAAATCTTGCTATCACCACTTGTGTTTTGTCAGTTTCCATTCTAAGGCCAATCTCTACTATATTGACTCATTAATACAGTGTCTCTATGCTATTGAATCGTGAAACTTACTCAGACGTGGCTGATCTCATGCTCAAACGAGCTGAGTGATCCACGGTCAGGCCACTCTGTTCGATTGAGCACGATACCAACCATGTTTCAGTATTGCTTTATGGTACAAATGATTCATTCCGTCCTGATATGCAAATATGGATGATTTAATTACCGCCTATATGACAATATAGGCATCAGGAAGATCCGTACATGCTTATTTGCATTTTTCATCAGTTACTTCATCTATTAAAGAAAAAGCTATACTTTGAACATAGTAGGGTAATAGAACTACTATGAATTGCTTTTGTTGCTCTCTCTCTCTGAGGTGTTAAAACAAAATAAAAAAATTTAAAAACCCAAAGGTTCCGTTTATGCTCTGATACTGCCGCATAGGTCAGAGGAGTTTAAAACTAATCATTGCAACAAGAATACAATCATTACCGTAGTAGTTCACGAGTGCGAACCATGATCAACTCATACGTGTGCTGCTGCACTCCCCTGACCACTTGGCATTCGTAAACACTTATCAGGTGCCGAAATTTCCCCTCCAGAAGTCATAATGTAGAAACTTGCAACGTGCGAAGGAATAACCACTCTGTACTCTTATGTATTGTTAATAAGTTTATTATTCCTTAATCATAACTTTAAAAGATTCATTTTTCTTGTGAGCTATTTCCATTAAGAGATCATTACCGCTTACTATGCTGTTACACCATATTGATAATGCTCTCGATGTAGCAATGCAGAAATTTGTAGTTATCTCTTAAATTTTTTTTTATTTTATTATTAATTGTAGGGCCGTTTAAACCTCAGTTAGGCGAAATGCAAGGCAAGACGATTAGGTAGTGCGTGCTGTACACAACAGAAGGTGTTAAACAAACTTTAAACAGTTCTAATTATTGAATAAAAGCTAACACATGTTCTCCTTAATGCAGACATATTGAAAAAAAAATCAAATCATTACAGTAAACTCCTAACGTTTCATTGTTTGTTATATTTTGTGTGTGTGTGTGTGTCAAGACTTGGATAAATTCGTTCTTTTATTTGTTTTTTATTCTAATTTAACGTTATTTTTACGTTGAAGGAGACCAGAAATTTCTATCAGTTTTTATTTCATATCTTTAATATTTTAAAGTTGATTTTGTACCATCTACGCAACAAATCTTATAAAATAAACTTGGCTCGTAGTATATTTAATTTAGCATTATATAGTCTTAACAGAAGAATAGATTAATGCATAAAGTAATGTGGTGATTATTCCTTACATATTGCCAAATACCAGTTCATTATTCATGATTAGATCGTAGGATATAAGCAGAACAGTGTAGAGGAAAAATTACTGTTTTAAAATTTAATTTATTGAACATTATAAGTTATTTTTTGTAAAAAAAAAAAAAAAAAAGTTGAGTTATATGACTCGAAAATCTGAAAGAGAAGAAGATTCACTAGCTTAAAAGTTAGGATATTCTTGTTTTAAGATGACTGGAGAACCAATAAAGAAGGGTTTCTTAAAAGTCATGTTGACCAATAAAGGTTATTACTGACCAACTGGCCCAACTTTGCTTAGGTTTAATCCTCTGGTGATACCGAAACAAAAGGGTTAAAGTGATCCTATTTGATTTTACAAGAATAAAATATCTATTAGAGATGTTCACAAAAACATTAACATTTAATGTTTTTTTTTGTATTGATATAATAAATTAAATCGTAAACTAGTATTGGACAGGTAAGATCAGACCAGACCTAACAGGCATCTAAACAAATAAAAAAAAAAACTCAAAGAGTTTTTTTTTAGCGAAGCGTGTATGACACTATATTTTATTAAAAATGCATGATTCACTGTTAATTGTGATGGTATTATATCGGCCGTTATAAACAGTTACAATAAAGTTGCAAACTTCTTTTTCCACTGAGTGGCCGAACCAAAGAATAAGAAAAGAAACGTTTTATTTATAGGTAGTTTAAATAAACTAATTGGAAAATAATATAAACCTCTTTTTTTTTTTTTTTTTTTTACTTTGAATAGTATGAAATTATCAATTGTGTAATGAAAGTTCTTTTTGTGAACATTCATGGTTGATACAACAGCGCTTTGTTGAAAGTTCATCATTGGGCATTGTGGTTGAACTTACAATAGGGCCATATTTTAAAGGGACAATCATTTAGTGTGTAAACAGATAATACTAAAACTAGATAACAAGACATTTTGCCTAATCCGGTTATTATTGAAATAGAACTCTAGAGCCCCCCCCCCCCCACCACACAGTGTTAGGAAGTACAGTATGTTCTTGATATATTTACAGTAGTGCGAACCCCTCACGCAACCAAAAACTGAAATAAATAAAAATAAAAAATCCCATATTTTTACCACATAAAACTAATTTTTAGTTCATCATATACTGTATATTTGTATGAATTTTCTGCACTGCACATCTCCATGAAAAATCACTTTTTCTGACCCCTCCGTTTGGGGAAGGGTTATCTCCTCATTTTACAGCACTCGTTTTTTGGTAGTGTAATGTCAGCAAAAACAATTTGAAACCAGAATCACCGAAAATTTAATAAGCAAATCACACTGTTGTGGTGTACAACATCGTAGACGATAATTTGAAGCGAGAGACCAAGCCATCGGGTCTCAAGGAGCCAGTGGATTTTCTGTCTCTTGTTACTGAAGCAGAGAGCAACGCCTGAAAGAAGAAAGCACGTGATTTGGGCGCTTCCTGAAAGAATTGGGTAAGAGATTATAGACACGCTAGCGTATCCCAGTAACCATTTCAGAAATGCTGGACATGCGAAGGAGAATACGGAAATGAATTGGTATAAAAATATGTGCTGGTGATGGAAATGGAAAGAAAAAAAAATACTTCTTTTATATATGCAACCTTCATACGAGTATTTTTATCACTATTTGCTTGAAACAATGTTCAGTTTTAATTAACTCAGCCTTCATTCATTGACAGACACATTTTGATATTACTCTGTATGAATTAACAATTAATCATTTCTATGTACACACTACATCAGTTAACCTACTAATTTAAACGTAGTCGTATAAATACATCATTCGCAAAAAGAGACTTTTCATTTTAAAGTGAACAAAATTCACATACTTTTAAACAGCTAAGCAGTAAATAACACCAGTTTTTTTTTCCAAAGTTAACAGAGTTATCAATTCAGAGACCGTCAGCTCAAGAATATTTTTTTTTATAAAATTAATAAAACTATGTTATAACGCAGCTCATTTTACCGCTAGGTGGTTTGGTATCTCCATTTGAGAATGGCGTATGGAATGTAGCGCGCAACTTGTACAGGTCAGACGAAACTATTTTAGCGTATTTGTATAGTATTTTTTATCAACCTCCAAAGTAAAATTATTTTTGTTCGAAATTAAAGCCTAAGGGCTCTTTATTTGGCAATTAAACCATGTAATCATGAACACTTCGTTTGCGCTAATTAGGCTTAAGTCCAGTGTGTTTTAATTTAACGTTATGGATAAATTAATGCATCTTGGTTATATTGCTGTAATTAGTTTAAGTATCTTACAGCATGTTACAAAAAAGACTCATTCTGAACCACTGAGAGAGTCGTTCTACTTAACTGAAGAATCAGAATTTTAGTACAGTTGAAGCAGCCAGCCTAATGAGGTAACATTATTAACAAAATAACTAATGTAATTTTATAAAGCTAAAAAGTTACAAGCAAGCATATAGTATGAACTATCAATCCTTAGCAAGTGACTAGCTGTCGGCTTTAATGTATTTGTTTTTCGTTTTAATATTCCCGTCTCCTGATTTTTTGCTTAGAATATTATCGTACATAGAAATATTTCGAAGAATGATATTTGACATTTTTATGCATTCTTAAAATGTAGCTAATATCATTATATGACTAAATGAATCTTTAATATAATCTTTAGGGCAGTAGAAGAGACAATAAGATATTGTTCTCTCTCTCTCTCTCTACAAGTTCCTACACACTGAGGAACTTCAAAATGATATAAATAGCTTCATACAGAAAGAAAGAGCACAGAATATTTCTCCGTAAATTATTATATCAATACAGGATTTGAACTCCGATGATTGTCAAGAATACACATGTAATTAAATTAAATTAATGTTTTGTTTGCTTAATTTTGTGTCAACCTAGAAAATATCCATAAAAAGAATGCAAAGTAAACTTTGATATCTACATGAGACGGATAAATAGGCAGATAGTGAATATGAGGGCAGTTAATATCTTCACAGAATGATCGACTGACTGCCTATACAGCCTGTGGAGTAACTTAGATCCTGCATTGATGCCGACAGACCGCCCTTTGAATAGGACAACGACCTCTTAGATAGCGCGTTAAGGTATGTGCCTTCTAGTAAAATCACCGAACCACTAACTAGAAATATTCGTCGCTGTTTTCAAATTGTTCTATACCACAGTTTCGTTTAGCTGTCACCAGTGATTTTTTAAGTGTATAGAAAACAGTAATTTATTGAATATCTTATCGGTATTACCTGTTGAAAGGTAATTAATTTTACCCCAACTAATGGCATTCAGAATCGAGATATCCAAGTAAATTTAGCTGGCAATCATGAAGATATAGTAATGAGGAAAGTAAATTTGTTTGCAATATACGTGACCACGTATTTATATATCGATAGGTAGCTATACGTGGTATGATTAAGATATGATGCTGTAGCCTGCTCTATTCGTTGCAATAACTGTACATAGCAACACTCAAGATGACCACTGTGTTGGTCACTATCTTCAGAGGTGGACATAGCAATCCCGATGACCCCGCACGTTTTCCACTCAGACGCAGCAGAGCCTGCAGCGACAGACCGTTACGTTGCCTTAGCGAGAGCATGAGGAAGGGTTCAATGACCTCCGAGTCGACTGTTTTAGCCGCAGTCGTTAAGGTGGCAAAACTACAGTTCTTTCATCTATTTTATGCATGTAATTTCTTAAACATATGACGGAAATATAGCTGAATACCACTGGCTATAGTTGTTTTTCAAAAAAAGCAGCAAAAAAGTATTCAGAGGAGAAAGACAAATAATCGCCACATGCGCGATACACCTGACTGTTCGCTTACCTGTTTAGTAGTGCACTTGCTTGGTTCTGCCGAATTTCAGAACATTTTCGTACACAACTTTATATCCCTTAAGGCTTAGCGAGTTAACATTATGCTCTAAATTCCTCATCAAATGTTTATAATATTCATATGATGTTCAAAATTTAAGACGGTCTTTATTATTATCATTTCAAAACTTATAAAGAAATATAAAAGGTTAAAAAATTAGGAATAACATCCGTGTAAAAATTGCAATCAAATAACCAGTTAAATCAGTTTCCAATTTAACCTAACACACAAAAGTTATCTTTTAACCAGAGTACTAAATTGACATCACTAAACGCGAAAGATTATACCCAATAATTAGACTGTAAAAGTACATACAACTATAAAAATAAATAAATAAAATAAAATCAAAATTCATGTATATAAAATTTTATGATAACAAGAAATCGTCTTTATATTATAGACAAAACAGTCATACATTATGCAGTTCAAATATTCAGTTTTTAGATATATAATTTTATATCATTATGTAATAAGACACGAACGCCAATATGCATTTATAAATAATTACACTGTGTACTATTATAGTTGTGTTATGCATATAATAGATTTATACGCTCATATAAATATGTTTTTGAGGCTGTTAACCCATGTGGTAATGTCCTCACTCACTGTTAGAAGTTAAAAACTATTACGGATTAATTTCTAAAGCCATGGAATTCACATTAATTTTAAAAGACAGTTAGGAGATAAAAAAAAAATCGCCGAAGATCATATTCGTTAATTAATTACTTACCTAATCGTAACACGCTGCAAAAGTTGATGTCAGCCAAGGTCGTTGACACCGACTGCTTAGGACCTAACAGCGTTCAAATCCACTTGCTGGCTATTTTTCTTCAAACATAAACAACTAAATATCCGAAATCCCTTGAGTGTCAACACCATTGAACGTGTCAGTTAGGCTTTCACATGTCCGAAGTATATCAGATGATTTTTTCCCGTTCATAAAAGTTATTAAAACACAGTGAAACTTTTCGCCATCCAGCAACAACACTCATCTAAGTCTCTTGAACTAAGCCTCTTTCGCTATGCAGACATGTACACATGGAACGTAAGCTTCATAAGGTAAGTTCTCGATAGGTGGAGCCACTTGGTGACGTCACAAGTTGGTATCATGTGTCATTCACCGGCAACCTTACGAGCTGCTAAACAATTGTGCCCGCAGATAAGGGACTGTGTACATAGTAAGATAGATTTCGCACATGATTAGCAAACCTACGTAAGTTTGGTGTATCTTTTAAAATAATGTTAAAGAAAAAAAAAGAGTTTTCTTAGAAACTTATATTACGTAAGAATCATCTTATATAATCCCGCTAAAAAACTCAACCAATTGTGGTCCCATGGTGTAATGGTTAGCACTCTGGACTCTGAATCCAGCGATCCGAGTTCAAATCTCGGTGGGACCTGGAAATTTTTTTTTTTTTTTTCTCTGTCTTTCAATAATTTTACCTTTAAGTTTATTCTTAAGTTATCCTGAAATTTAACTCGCCTATATTTTCCTTATTTTCTCTTAAAGTTACATAACTTTTCAACACAAAGTGACAGAAAATGTAAACTTCTTTCTGAATTAGAACGGCTTCAAAAATATTGGTCTTTAAATATGGTATTATCATTTTTTTTTTTTAAGGAATTAAGGTTGTGTTAGAAAACTTTAGAGAGATTAAAATTTTAGAAGTGTCTCCCTAGCGGTCATCCGATTTACATATTATTATTTATTTATATATATATATATTTTTTTTTTTATTTTGTCTCTAGCAGCATAAGCCATAGGCTTCCTTGCACCATGTAGCCATTACTAATACTAATACATAATGGTAGTATCTTAAAATTTATATAGATGATGATTATCAATCATATGTGTTCTTTGCATCTTCTTGATAAAAGCGCTATTTATATCCATCAGTTATAATTCATTTAAAAGAGTTTACTAAAGATAATCTGAAATGATGGTAATATCGATTTTTTGCATGCGTTCTTCTGTGGATCTAAACAAAAGAATTTTATAAGATTTTATTTTTTATAAAAAGATAAAGAAAAATTTTAGCATTTCAGGTGTTGTATTTTATAGAGTAATAAACATTTAGGATTTCTATAAATAGAAAATGTTTTAATGATAATTTCCCTTGGAGCGTTTAAAATTACGTTTTTATTTATTGTATTTGTTGTAAAATTTCTACACTGAAAACTAGGGTTGGAACCAGGACTCGAAGTGGGTAATTTTAACAGACTGCTTGTCAGGATAATACTTGAAAAAGGCAGTACAGTATATATGACAGTACCAATGCATTTGGCAAGCCGGAAAGGCATTTTGGCATCTATTCCGAACTTTGATTGGAACACGAATCAAACCTGTTGAATTTTCCTGTTGAATGTATAGAGCATTAAAATATATATTTTTACTCATTCCTTGAATTATAAAATTTATAGAGAGTGCAATAATAGTTTTAAAAATTACTGTTAGCTTCCAGTGTATTCCCGATTATCCGTATCTCGTTAAACCGAGTCTCTCTTAATCCTTAGCAATCAGTGCCGAAACTAGACATAGAGTGCTGCGCGATGAGAGACATATAATTGAATCAAAATATTAAATTTCGATAATTAGTTAATAATTTTTGATAATAAAATTACAAATTTCGACTAATCGAAGCTTAAATCCTATACATACATTAATGTGGCGCCACATTACTCTATCAGTATCTGCTGCTTCATGCGAAAGAAGCTTTAGTAAATTAAAATTATTTTAAAATTACCTGAGATCGAGTATGGGTTAAGAACGTTTACCATTTCTTGCTGTTATTTTGAATAAAATATGAAATCGCAATGCCTTTGAATTATGACGTCATTGACGAATTGACCAAATGAAAGCCAGAAAAGTATCATTATTATAATTAATAATGCTTATGAAGAATGAATAGTGCATGATTATTATAACTAGCTATTCTTGCAACCTGAGCAAGAATGGCTAGTTATGAGTAGTTTCTAGAAGTTATTTGTTTATTGAATTAGGCACTTGGCTCCACTTGTTTTTATTCAATTTTAAATGGTTTGTTGAGTCCCAAAAGCAAAAGTAGAAAATCTTAACCTTATTTACTGACAATTAGGACTTTCAGTATACTAAATATTACTATCTATATAATATCGGCGTAGATACACCATAGATAGCTCTTAAGAAACTACAATGGTAGTGTGGTAGGCATCATTTGCTCTATCTCATATTGTGCTCTGCCTTCACAACGAGTTGCCATGGTATTGCACTACCTCTAATAAGTAACGCTTCTCTAATAGAGAAGACTATTGTTACTTATTCTCAGTGAGTACCTCACTGAGCATAAGTAACACCCAGACGGCACCGTTTCAAAGCTATTGGCGTATCATGATGTGGGTGGGCAGGTACCCTGGTATTGCAGACATGACAACCCAGTTGTGAAGATAATCACACAATATGGCATCTCTCATATTTAAGACAAAATTTAACAGGTAATTGGTCACCTGCTAAATATAAAGAAATTCATTATAACCGTATATGCCTGTATTTAAATAATAATAAAAAAAAAAAAAAAAACATCCTTCGCACATAAGCTCATCGTGTACACCCCTTTCGCAATAGCGTACTGTTCTGCATTGTTTTTTTATTGTAGCACTGCATAATTTTATTAATTAAATTATAATTTAATTTTGACATTATTTTAGCGGACTTGTTTTGTAAATTGATTAATGTTATTTATTGCGTATTAAAGTTTTAACCGTCTCTCCCTCGCTATTTTGGACAGTTAGTTACTACTTTTTTAGGACCTTATCACTGCCTGCCTATAGGGCCAGTCTTGTGGTATTCCCAGGGATAATCATGAAGGATAATCACTATTCTGAAAAGTGCGGTACACGAACACCTTGGGCCATGTATTACTATACACACAGCTATAGTAATACATGGATCAACCGCTCCAACAACCAGCTTTTACGGAGGGAGGTGCAAAAAGAAAAAAAAAAAAAAAAAAAGAGAGAGAGAGAGAGAGAGAGAGGCCGGAACAGGGAGGGAAAATTTAAGGTTCGCCTCAGGTGCCCAAATCATTTCCTCATTATATATCGTCGTGACAATAGCGATACAAAACAGCCCAGTCCAGTGGAATTCATTAGTTGCCCACATGCCAATTTCTGCTGGCATTATAAATCAGAAATTGCAACATTTTTAAAAATAAATACATTGTTTAATTCGTATTTAAATATCCTTCCAGAGGAAATATTGTAACTGCGTCAAAAGACAGTGCTATACAAGTTAGTGCAATTAACAATTCATTATTTATATTAAAAAGTGGGGGGGGGGGAAAGCACAGACTTTTTACACTTGAATCGAGAACCTTTCGTTTCTAAGCATCCATCATATTGCCCATTTATTTCTCCAATCAGCACACGCCAACAAACATGATATCCAGTGCTTAAGCAGCTAAATATACGTTATATGGATAGCATATGTGATGTGTACGAAAAATAATTGTCGAATTTCTATTGGTTCGATTATAATGAATTTTGAGAAGGCTCGATAAATGGTTCTATAAGCCAAATATAAAATTTCACGAAAATCCCCCCGGACAGACAAAGAAATAATTACCGGATTTCTATTGGTCCCATTTTAGTGAAATTTGGGATGAGTCGACAAATCTCTCTAAAAGAGCCAAATGGAAAATTTTATGAAAATCCATCCAGGAGTCGAGTTATTACATGCAGACCGAAGGACTGTACAACTTAATGGAAGCATTTCGTCTCAGTGTTATGTTTTGTAAATTTTCTGGAATATTTTTGTACTTTAATCATTACAGTATATAGCAAAATATTTAAAAATTATCTTAAAATCTTTTAGGGTTCACATCACTTCCCTCATTGTCCACCAGTTGTGAAATACTGATCTAATATATACTGCAAATATTTTTTTGAATCAGACATTGCCATTATCTTTTGAGTGCATCGACCTGTGCACATTCGTTTTATATCTCCTTAAAAATAGTAAATAAATAAATGAATGAATAAAATCATCCCATCTGCTCGTATTCTCCAGTTTCAATGGCGCCTTTCAACGGATAATAGGGATAAAGGTGAAACCTTGATTTACCCCACTTCGAGCCAGGGGAAAGTAGCGGGTATTGTGCTATCGCTGCTGTACAGTATTGGAGTCTTTTTTGTTGTGAGGAATGAAAGAGAACGCTACCAACCTGAAGAGAGGAAAGAGAAAAAAAAAAAAAAAATCAAGGACGCTGACTAGAATCGGAAATACGCGGAAGCAAATGTCCCAGACACCTGATCTTGACCTTCCCGTTACGAGTCGCACGTCACTCCGTGGGCTTATATTGACAATGCTGTACATTACGTTTATGTTTGCTAAATTAGTCATGAGGTGATTCTTTTCGTTAAAAAAAAAAACTGCTTAAACATCACAGCACGAAGTATTGTATTTTACGATGTGAAGTGTTGTATTTACACTGATGTAATAAAGAAAAATAAAAAAGAAAAAATGAGCCTGTTCCAAGGTTAACCAGAAATGAATCATCTACCTTTTAAACATTGGGTAGTTCTACGACATGGCTATTCATAAAGATCCCAGCGCCATAGTTTGGGTAAAGAGCAAATTCTGGTTGACGCAAGAGGCATCATAGCTCACTATAGAATGATTTGTTGCAAAAGGTTTGAATATAAAAGGATTTTCAAGATTCCCTCTATCTAAATATGTTTGTTGGGATATATATTTAAGGAAAATTTATATATATATATATATATATTTTTTTTTTATTACTTGAAACAAATATTGTATTTTAGGACTGAACCTAAAGGTTGGTTGGTTTCTTCTTGTAAACAGATTTATATTTTACTCCCAGGCAACTAAGGTCGTGAGGTATCGGCATACACTACCTCTAAATGGGTGTACTCTATAGTCTGTTTTTCTATATTTTTTTATTTAAAAAAATACATAAAAGATCTCTCTGTTCCAGACGATATTCGAACTGGGGGGGGGGGGATGTTCCGGTTGCAAAGTACATAATTGTCTTGTAGCTTTTTAAAGGTTAAATATTTTATCAATTCATAGCGTGAGAAATCACTGTAGTTGCGAACGCCTCTTTCAACCGAATATATGACGCTTTAAATTATCCAAATTTCAGTCATTATCATCTAAGTGCGTTTAGCGCCAAAGCAGCTAAGCCCGTTGGTTTTTTA
Organism: Mastigoproctus giganteus; assembly: GCF_048544385.1. NCBI lineage: Eukaryota > Metazoa > Arthropoda > Arachnida > Uropygi > Thelyphonidae > Mastigoproctus > Mastigoproctus giganteus. The sequence continues at coordinate 20,631,844 of NC_143575.1, forward strand.
TCCCGGAAACTCTGGTTTAATCTTTATTTATTGTTGCTATTTTGAAATTGAACACTACTCAACTGCCAGTTCATGTGCTATCAAAATTGATTTTTTCAGCTAGGCTGGCCAACTAGCTAGATTCTGTTTTGAAGTATTGTATCTAACTCAATCCTTAAAACCTGTTTGGCATAAATTGTCCTTAGTGGAGAAATAAATAAATAAATGTAATCACATTATATATATAATGCAAAATATTAAAGAATTACTTGTACGAGAGCTATTCTAAAAGTAAGGCAAGCAAGGACACCGTGACACAGCATTTATTACCACAGCGATGTAAATGTAAACACATGCAAACGTTAGCATTACTTTTCTCTGTAACCATCATCTCTGATTAGGAAGTTATCCTGGTTGGAAGCTCTTCACAAAGAAATCCTGAACCAGGTCGTCACCACCACAACAACACCATCAGCATTCACTAACCATGGTCCGATAAAAGGAGGCGCAAAGAAATGAAAGTCTTAGAGTACCCAGTTGGGATTGAGAATGCTGCAACACCTCCTTCCCATACCGATGTAGCCATTGTTAGGTCTGCCGGTCTGTACTTGTCGCATTTCGCATATTTCCTGGCCGTTTTAATCAACAGCCGCCTGCCCTCCATTTATCCAATGTGCTAGTAACGGCTTGCACTGATTGTGGAGAAAGTCCAACATGATGTATTGTGGATCCCAGAAGTCTCATCATAAGTAATGATGTTAAAGAACGCTCCATTGGTTATCTCGAATCGGAAAAGGTGCTCAAAAATGACTCCCATATGCATGGTTTCGTGTTGCTTGCCCAGCTATTTTGTCACCCGTCATGACGACATTTTCGTGCATAATGAATGATTTTATGGATTCTCGTCGGCGAAATGAGTTCTGCAATCGTCGAACTTTCATGCATCGATTCTTCCGAATACGAATGTCAACTTGATCAATGTTGTCTTTTGATATGGGCAAACGTGGTCTTCTCGAACTAGGCTGATGTTTGAAGTTGCTGATATTTTGGTTTTGATGTCACGTTTTCATACGTAGATTTAGCGCACTCTTCTCGCTGTTTGAACAAGTACTCGTACCCCTTCCAGCAATTGACGGTAAAGCTCTTCCACTCAAACGTTTACGGCGTCTATGTCTGTTTGCACATTTTGGAACACCTGTTATTACTATGTAGCAGAGTCAAAAAGTTTAGAAACTTTTCAATCTCCGAAGAATACATTTCTTGTTTGCATTTCATGGCAGCTCACGTGAGGATATGTGCTGATATATTTAGTCAATAATCGGTTCGGACATGGGCGCTCAATCAGTTTGTATGGAACGCGAAAGATATACTTGTTAGTTCTGTGTTAAGATGTTTCCGTAGTTCAATTTGATCAAGGAGAAATAAATTTTGTGTGTCCGTGAAATCTCTTCTCAGAAACATATTCCCAGAGGCACACAAAACATGTTTGCTCATTGTTCAAATTGCAACATCCTGGAAATTGCATTGCTGACTAACTATTGTATATAATTATTGCAGGCACTTATTTTTAGCTCTTTTATTTTTGAAGTTTTTCCTACCGCCACCTGCCATCTCTTATATCGCAGCTGTATATCACAGCTGTGTTGCCATATTTGCATTAATTTGGTCTCTGCTCGCCCAGTGAGATGGCAGCATAAATAGCATAATACATGGCCAAACTTCATAATAATATATTTTTATTTTTTATTAGAGAGAAGCAGCAAAATTAACTGTAAAGCGATAAACACCAGATCACATTATTTTCTTGAAATAAATCATTAGCACCTTATACACTCCAATTAGATCTCCCCTTGTGTCTAGTTGTCAAACTTTACACATTTTAAGCTGTTTGTTATATATTTTCTAAAGAAGGAAGGGGCATAAGTTTCTACTTAAGGATTTTCAAAGAGATATTGAATAGACGTGATGCTTTTTTTTTTTATCATAAAAATGATTTTCAAATTTCAAAAATTAGTCTCTCCATTTGATTTTTCTTGTAATTTTTTTGACATGACCGCATACAAAATTCATCTCATAATACTAATTTCACCAACCTATATTTATCTTTAGTAGTACCTTTACTACTATATTACCAGAAATCATACCGCTTCAATAGAAGTTGCATTATACTCCTCAGACCCGCATATTTCTTTTCTCATCGGCAATTATTTTCGGTAGGACTCCCGCATTACATCCACATTTAAAACTGGCCTTTCAACTTTTGTTGAAAGCGAGAATAATAGAAGACAACATATACATGACATTACTGATCCTTAATACGAACCGAAACCGCGTTTCGGTGTCCACTCCAAACCCTGATAAATTTTCTATCACCAGCACCTCCAAAAGGTGCGCATATTGTCTTAAACCAGTGGGTGGATTTTCGTGAAATTTTTTATTTGATTTGTCGTCATTCCAAATTTCACTAAAATCGGACCAGTAGAAATGTGACAATTATTTCTTCATTCGTCCGGCCGCATGTAATAACCCGACTCTCAGTGAATGGCTTTTCAGTGAAATTTTTTATTTGGCTCTCTTACAACGATTTATTGTGCCTTCCTAAATTTGATTAAAATCGAACCAATCCGGCAGTTCTTATTTATTTATTTATTTTTATTTTTTTACATATCGTATATTATAGCTGAAGCACTGTATATTATACTTTGCCATGCGCTGGTTGGAAGAATGAATGGGTAATATTGCGAATGCACAGAAAAGAAATTTTCTCGGTGTTCACGTATAAAAGTCTTTGCTCTTTTTTTTTTTTTTTTTTTTGTTATAAATCATGAATTATTTTTCACATTGGGACAAAAATATATAAATTCTTTCCTTTTCATGTTCTTAAACATTCAACGAAGTTGAAATACCTTGCCTTGCCCGGGGATATCTCTAATCTACGGTGTGAACTTTATTTTAACAGTGTTAAATCTCTGCACACAAATATTTGGGAAACCTGAATGTTTAATGACATTATCTACGGATAATCCAGCTATATTTAACAACACACCTTGAATTAATAAGTACATCTCGTTTAAGCACACATTAAACCTCATATTATATACAGTATTGGTTAATTCACAGCGTAATACATACAGTATTGGTTAATTCACAGCGTAATACACACAGTATTGGTTAATTCACAGCGTAATACATACAGTATTGTTTAATTCCAGATTAAAATCTAATCATCTTATACTGATCTGCCACCATGGCGTTTCTGTACATTCTGGCTGTGCACATCCTAACTTAAAGAAATTCAACATTTCAATGATGTTACCATTTGAACATATGTCGTAGAGATGTCACTTTGAACAACTTTCCCAAGTTATATTGGAAGGACTCTAGAGCTAGATCTAGGGTTGGGCATGATGCAACATACCGACCTCACATCAGGTATATCCACAACTTCCGTCAATTGCGTCTGTTCTGTGGTCACTTTTTGCCATTGTGAGCTGAAAAACCTGTCTTGTAGAAAAAACCATATAATCCTTGCCTAAAACAAACTTGTGAGACAACATGTGGAAACTTGCTAAACACTCAAGTTTTATGATTAGTTTTTCATTCCAGTGCTGCTGTTCCTGAGCTTATTGTCACCGTAATTTCTTTTTTTTTTTTTTTCTGAGAAGAGTGAAATCCGGTTCGGTCGTCAGCAAAGATACCCTATCCATGACAAGATGCGACGAGTTGTGATTCCTGAAATGTCTCTTTGGTTACCAATGTTTTGCTGGGTTGTCATTTGATTTTTTTTTTTTTTTTTTTTTTTTACACTACCCAAATGTTCTCAGTCTCTTGCATCAACAGGCTCCTAACTGAATGTTATTTGGTTATTGGGCCAATAACCACAGACACAGTGGTACTTGATTACCATAGCATGCTCAATGCCACTTAAATCTTTCGTGTTGTCTATTCTCGAACTGAATTGCACACATACCACATCCCTAAGTATCTGCCCAGGTGTTTTATATCACATGGTATGCACACGTGATGCTCCTTTTTTCATGTAAAGGGTAGGTGTCCCTAATAAATTATCCGCTCAGTGTACTCATTTCTTTCAAAGTAAGTCATGAAAAACCATTTTCTAACTAGCCCGTATCTTTCTTTACGATTCGTAATTATCTCCTACAAGACATTTCAATGAGCTGGAAGTGTAAACCGGTGACAGCTTGTGGCGAGTACAGGTACTCCCTGAACAAAATTTATCATTTATTTTATTTGTTTTGGCAGTCTGAAACTATAATTTGGCTACACCATGCCAGATTTTGGGACACGATTTAATTTCATGTGACTACGAAAGCTTCAAACGCATTTAAATCTCACACAATTCAAAAGCCTTCCCGGAAATGAATTTCTGGTGACCCTGGTCATCAAACATTGGTGGTTTCAATTGATAAATACAGACTGCGTAAAACCTACTCCCATGTTTCAAAATTTAAACAACGAAAATTGAGCACTGCTTTTCTTTTAACAGTAACGTTTCAAAACTCTCCTTTCTCCTCCTTCCTGGAGATTTTTAGAAAATGTGACGATTTAAGTTCTTAATAATAGTTATTTTACGTATGGAAATATTATTGGGGGAATTTCTATGCAGTGGATATTATCTTACTGTCCCTTTTTTTTTTTACCAATTACGTAATGTTCCAGTTAGTGTGTGTTTAAAAGAAATCACTGCACTCTTTTTAGAATTTCATTAACTCTGGAAAGTGTTTTAAATTACTTTGAACTTAATAAAATTGTAGAACGGAATCCTTAATAGAATAATTCTTACTGTTTTTATGTCTTTATCAACAAGAAAGGAATTAATTTCGTTTTTTTTTTTTTTTTTGATAAAATGTTAAATTAAATAATATCGCATGTACGTTTTAACTCTATTTCCTTGGATTTCTTTTCTTTGTAATTAGGCATAAAACACGTAATTCTTTCACTTAAATTCAAACGAGAGACATTTATTCGCTGAAATTTTCTTTCGAACGAAAATTTAAATGCACGGTATTCGAAAACAGTTTACTCTTAAATAATTTTAAAATACTCATTTTTCCCCCTTTTAATATACACCGGTTTCCAAAAGTAAACGAAGAAACAACTTTATGTGCGAACACACAAAAATTATGAGAAAGGGCAGAAAGGTTTTTTAATGATTAGTTCAATAATAACTAATTTCTGTCACTTGAGGTACTACTGTAGTTCAAAATGCTGCGAAGCTTTTAAAAATTTAAAATTAAAAAAAAAAAAAATAGGCATCACATTGCTTCACTAATCTTTCTTTCCTTGACGCCCTTGCGGGTACCACAGTGGATATAAACACCAGCCACACCGGGTGGAAAAGACCCAAGTTTGAATCCTGTTAATGACGCAAGGAATTTTTATGTGCTTTTTTTTTTCGTAACGTGGCTGAGTTAGTCAGTCTTTGGCAGGGTTGCATGAAAACTCCGGTTTTTCGTACAGCAAACATGCAAGTCGACCACAGATTATACGCTACTAAGTGCAAATAATGTGTTCCCCAAGTTGAGGTCTGATAGGCAAAGGTTCAGCTTTGCTGTTAAATTTAAGTGTAAATAATTATGTAAATATGGCAGTAACATCCAAATGTAGATATGTACATACCACATTGGGCCCAACTGGAACGTTGACTTGAAACTCAAGTCTTGTTTGGTTGAGTCCATCCACTAGTCTTTTTTTTTTTTTGTTTTGCTAGTTCCCAGGTCTGGGCAACCTGGGAGAGGGAGTGCTAACGCCCACTGGTATTGCACTACCTCCGGTGGGTGTGGAATTTGTGCACAGTTGCACGTACAGGATTAAGTAGACCCTGGCCCTGTCTAGGAACAGACACCAGACAGCAGCTGCCCAGGTATTGGCTGCTCCCTGGTGGCGAAGTGGCCTGACACGAACAACAGAACAACACACTACATATAATACTAACACTTTTTTCATGCCCGTTTCGCAGAGGTTCTGCGCCATCACATGTTAACAATGTGGAAATGGGGCATGCCTAAGAGCCACCCTCGATACCAGGGCACGCGCGCGCACACACACACACACACACCTTCCTTGAGTGCTGTTTCCACTTCGGCTTCCGAATTGGAAGGGCATTCTTTTAAAGCTTTTTCAAAAGACCAAAAACATGACAAATCATATGGTGACAGCCCTGAGTATGGGTTATGTGAATGTCTCCCAGCGCATCTTTTGAATCAAGGTCTAAATCGGGTTGTCAACATTTGTGCATGGGTTATCATGAAGAAAGACAATTCCTTTATTTGTTTTTTTCCAGTCACTTGCGTTTGATGCTGAGGCGCATGCGGTTCAAAGTTTCAACATTTCGTCCGAGTTAATGTTGGCAAAAGGTTATTTAAAAGCCAGCAGCAATAGACCACAGTGATCAAAGAAAATTGTTTCCATAACTTTTCCTACAGAAATCTGGGTTCGACTTTTAAACTGAGGACAGATTCCGCTGCTTAATTTGAAAGCTGACGTCGGTTCAAAATGACGGTCCAAAACTTTGATTATTCAAAAATTCTTTAGCCTCCTTGATAATGTTAAATTGCTCGAACAATAATCAGGGATTATCGAATCCACTGAGCTGAGACTTCACAGCAACCAAGATCATGAGTAATGGGATGTACACTTTCAATGCTAACTTTCAGCGGTTGTGAAAGTTCTATACCCATTATGCATATGTAACTAGATAGTGCAGTTTCTAAAAGTTAAACAATGTTGGTGAATTTCACCACATCCTTCACCACACAACCAATATTCCATTATGAAGTTCTTGTGGTTTTTGCCCTTCAGCAATTAAAAAGCGAATCATTGCTCTCTGATCTGTTTGGAACTCACAGTCTGTTTTACCATACAAAAACTTATACACACAACTGTAATAAAGAGCAAACGAAACGAAGCAGATCTTGTTATGAACTAACATGTCAATGTTGTTTCAGTGTACATGTCCGTGTTTCCAACTCTGCTGAGAATTGAACCCTTTAGGAGGCTTGCACCGTTCTGGTTATAAGTTGTTTAGAATAATCACCAAGACGGCCATGCGGTATTGTTACATATTGTGTCTGTAATTTGTGTATTTTCTGTGGTCGGGTGCCTGTTTTGGTGGATGAGAACTGAGTTTACGATACAAAAAAACAGTGCAATCTTGTGAGATATTTACTTGGCCATAATAGGAAAAAATATTCCATAGGTTCCCACGGAGACAGGATTCTAAACCCAGCCCTTTTCCATACTTTGTAAAAGAACATACTTTGTAAATTCAACCATCAGTACCATGCAAGATTTGCATGGTACTGATACCTTTATGCCTTTAATTGCATTGGTGAAAAACAAGCAGTTTTTCTATAATGCAATGAATTAAATTAAATTAAAGTCATGATACCTTCATTACTTTAATTGCAGTGGCGAAAAACAAGCAGCAAGTTTGCAGTTTTTGCAAAAAACAATCCACAATCTGTAGGCCATCCACATCACCTGAAGTATGCATGTTGTTGTGATGATAATGTGTGAAGAAATTGCTTAAGAAGGGTGGAATCTTAAGAAAATTGGTTCACGAGATTTTGACTGGTACTCTTCAAGAGAGAAAAAAAAACAGGACTTGGAAACCTATAGTGCAACAACTTTCATGCCTTTATGAAGTTTAATTGCATGATTTTTTGAAGAGGATTATCACTATTTGTGTAAATCAGATTCATGATTTCAGAATGGAACTAAAATCACAGCCTATTGCAGTTAATGCCGGATTTAGGTAGTCTGAATTCATGATGCACATATTATTAAAAGCTTTAAAAAAGGTTGAGGGGATTACTGGACCAACAGTAATCACTTTGGTCCAGCAAGATCACATTGGCTTAGACCAGTCAGGCCCAGTGCAGCTGACACATCTGCTCCCTTTTCCTCTCTCGATACTCCTTGGCCCTAATACAAATAAAAAAGTTATTATTGCTTATGTGTGAGATTTAGCTTTGATTTACTTTTCCCATTTTATTTTAGGCCAAGAAGGGATGAATTCTAATTGTCTGCAAGATATGCCCAATTTGGATATATCATGTCAGTCGGCAGCCTACCTATGCATACTTCAGACTCTGACGTTTAACTCATGAAAAGGCACTCTATGCTAAATTTCATGACAATATGTTAAGAGTGGCACGTTTCATTTGTGTTGTATGCAAAGTGTCCCTGAGCTGAGTGGTTAGTGTGGGAGTGCATAGTGTTTGGGGTGAGGCATCACCAGTGGTTTCACACAAGTATGGGAGTGCATAGTATTAGGGTCAGGTGCCACCTGTGGTTTCCCACATCTGCACCGTATGTTCGCTGTGAAGGAATACAGTACTACTGTAAATGCCAGAAAAGTGTTGTGTTGTATATGACATATTGCATTAGGTTCTCTTGTGTGTCCTGGAATTTGGCTGCAGGGCCCCTGGTGGGACTCCACATTGCCCACACACACACCACTAGGAAGTATCCAGGCTGCTCATTATTCTCTGGCTTGTCTCTGCCAGGGTTGCCAGAGCTTCCCGGACAGAGACAAAAAAGGTAGAGTCAGGGAAAGTACAGAGTGTACGCAAGAAAGGAGGGTATAGCTAGAAATATGGAGGATGGAGGATGTAGGCGAAGGCATCCTCCAGATTATCAATGGAGCAATAAGCATCATCAGGTGAAAGGGGAACCCGGGAAGGAGGATAAATAAATAAGACACAGCAAGTGAGCTGCATGTAAGTTGCCACTGAGGAATCAGGTGGCCCGTACGCCAATTAATCCTATCCAGGTTAAGATCAGTTGGCCAGTTAGGTAAGAATCAGATGTTTGGGGTGTTCCTATTTTGCGTTGGCAATAGGGTGATCCGTCTTGTGCAAACTTTGTAAACTCATAGTAATAGTTTTCTTCTGTGATGAATAAGTGTTCATTTCCTTGGGGGTTATCTTGTATACGAGTAAACAGGATGCTGCGGAAGTCCTCATAGTGTTGACAGGTATATACTAGATGGTTCCAGTCTTCTATTTCACATGTATGGGAGTGCACTGGCATATGCATTTCAGTTGACAAATATAAAATTTTATCAAAATTCATCCACTGGGAGTCAAGTTATTACATGCAGATTGAACAGCCATGTGGACATGGTGAAGGTAGTAGGTTCTTTACATATATGCAAATGTGCCTTATAAGAAAATTATCAGACACACCAAAGAATGTGAGAAAACTATGTTCTTCCTCCCTGCTCTTTCTGCCTAATAGTGTTGAAGCCCACTCTTCTACGGTAGAAGAGTAATTCATAACTCATGTAAGAAATTAGTTTGTAGAGAGGGGTGTTGACGATTTGAAAATTTTCTGTCCCTCAAGTACATTCCATATATGCTCAATGGAATTCATGCCTAAAGACCACAGTGGCAATTCTATTCAGGTAATACAAGTACCTGGTAATGTATTTTTGAAGGCTGTTTGATTGATAAAAAAATCCAAGTTTCTGGAAGATAAAATCACAAGAACTAGGAATTGTGAAAAAAAAAAAAAAAAAAGTTCCTCCTCTGTCAAAATGGGATTCAGATATAAGCCTTTTCCACATGATGTAGGACTGTGAATGTTAAGTTAGATGTGTATCAAGTACCAAAGCAATTAAGGCTATGAAACATCAGTGTATTGTGTCTGTAATTGTGTGCATTCTTTAGCCAGTTGGATGAAAAACTCATGCAACCCTCGCACAAGACCAACTAACTTGCCCATGTCATACAAAAAAAAAGTCCCAGAAAATTCTTTTTATCCTTGATGGTATTTAAAAACTCAGACCTTTTCCATCAGATTTGGGAGAACCGATTATAACTACTGTGACAACTGGAATAGCAGTCTGTAAGGGGGTGGGGTGTAAGTCCTTTCTTTGGAAGAGAACACTAGAAGGGACTTGAACATCCCTAAAAAGTCTGTTATTTGTATAGCACATTAGCTCAGTCATATACAGGGTGTTTCAGTTAAACGTTTCAGAACTTCTAAGAGGGGTAGGGTACATCCTGACAACTCGAAATCATATAGCAATGTGGGGTCGGAAATGCTTTCCTGAAGCGGTGTTGTACACAGAAGCACCATAAAGAAAAGAGACAGTAAGTGAGAAATCGTTTTAATAATACATGAAAAGAAGCAAAAGGTACATGGATTAAAGTAAGTGTTCGAAGTTTCTTCCACGGGCTACAATGCACGCCTCACATCTCCGACGCATGGACATCCGAACATTCTGGAATACTCCAGGCGAATTTCGAATTTCTTCGGCAGCTACTGCGATTCTTGCAACCAGCTCCTCAGCATTGTCAACAGGGGTGTCATAAACTAGCGATTTCATATGACCCCAGAAATAAAAATCAAGACATGATAGGTCGGGTGACCGAGCAGGCCAACGCACGGGACCACCACGTCCGATCCACTGTTGACCAAATGTGACATCCAGGTAGTTACGAACATCTCCGCTATAATGGGCAGGGGCTCCATCGTGTTGGAACCACATTGTCTGTTGCGTCGATGCAGAAATCTGTTCATCTCTCAAAAGTTGTGGCAATACTTGCTGCAGAAAGATCAAGTAGATAGGTCCGGTTAGACGACACGGTAACAGGTAAGGTCCGATGAGGTGATCTCCCATAATACCGGCCCATACATTGACCGAAAATCGAATCTGTGCTGCACGACGTCGTATTGCATGCGGGTTCTCGACCGCCCAGATATGGTCGTTATGCGTGTTGAAAATTCCTTTCCTTGTGAAGGATGCCTCATCGGAAAACAACACTTCAGCAGGAAAAAGGGGATTTGTAGCACATTTTCCAAGGTACCACTGTGCGAAAGCAATATGAGGTGCATAATCCTCCGGTTGCTGTGTCTGGACACGCTGCACGTGAAACGGATGCATGTCTTGTTCTCGGAGAATCCTCCAGACGCTGCAATGGGAAACCCCGACTGCGTTTGCTAGACTTCGTGTACTCGTTCTTGGATTCCCCTATACACGCTGCAGCACATTCTGTTCGACGGCTGGAGTCCGTGCTGTTCTTACCCTGTCCCTGTCAGCTCTTTCAAATGAACCTCTCTCAGCTAACCTCTGGTGCAGTCTTGCAAAGAAATTATGACTGGGAATACGCCTCGTCGGATATCGTTCCGCGTACAAACGCTGTGCGGCTGGCCCACTACAATTTGCAGCCCCGTACGCCAAATGCATATCGGCTAACTCTGCGTTCGTGTAATCATCCATCCTACTAACTTGGCGTTCTTGTTCAAGAAATTCGAAATTCGCCTGGAGTATTCCAGAATGTTCTGATGTCCATGCGTCGGAGATGTGAGGCGTGCATTGTAGCCCGTGGAAGAAACTTCGAACACTTACTTTAATCCATGTATTATTAAAACGATTTCTCACTTACGGTCTCTTTTCTTTATGGTGCTTCTGTGTACAACACCGCTTCAGGAAAGCATTTCCGACCCCACATTGCTATATGATTTCGAGTTGTCAGGATGTACCCTACCCCTCTTAGAAGTTCTGAAACGTTTAACTGAAACACCCTGTATATAATAAAATATTCTAATACATGGTGATATATTATGCCTGTACAAGTGTGACTACTCACTTGTAAACATAAATACTTGCATGTTGTTCCAGCTGAAAAACTGCTCCTTCTGCCTGAAACCAGCTAGTAGTCCTGATTAAAGAGGCTTTTAAGACTTTTCCAGTCTCCAATAGCATTTAAACCCAAACCTCTTGAAACAAATGTGCTCAATCCATTCTATGATGATCCAGTTTGTACAGCTTTGTTATGTATTACTTTGCTGAACATAATGCACAAGTGCACATATTAGATGTTCTTTGGATCAATTTTTGTTAGTGAATTGGTCTTGCAGCCTGTTTATGTGACAACCTATTTGGCTTGTGACCCGTCACCAAAAAAAAAAAAAAAAAAAGGTTGGATACCCTGCACTACTTCTTTCACCCTGAGGTTAGCTAACTACATCTGCTGAAGAGACTTTAAATGAGAAGTGGCAAATCCACTATACTGTCACAGAACACTGTATTCTGGAAAAGCAGCTAAAAATTGTCTTGAACTGCAGTGGTTCCAATTTGTGCAGTTGTTTAGAGATGACTGACTTCTAGACTTAAAACTTGAAACAAATGCTTGTATATTTGTTTATGTTGTGTTCGTTTCATCTTCCATCAAATCAATAATGAAGAAAGTTGCCTTCTCTCTCATCAGCATTCAGCACTAATTTCTGCCACAAAGTATTTCCTTTAATGATAAACACTCTTAATCCCATTTTTAACTGGTAGATAAAACAAAATTTAAAGCTTGTCTTTCTTCAACAGTACCACCTAATGAATAATGAACATGCATGTGCAGATGACTTTTACACGTTTACATGATGTATATATGGATATTATCAATGCTTGATATAGTTGAATGTTTTCTTCTGCTATTGTTCCAGTAATTTTTGTTATTGTTCCATTATTACAGATCTATATATAATTCCTTTAAAGTTTGCTTATGTCCAAAATTAAAAACTAGTTTCTGTAAGGATTCCATCTCCAAAACTGATCACAATGTGGACAAAGCACATAAGTTCCTAAGAGAAGCATTTCTCATTATCAGTTAATGACAGGAATCAAACCCAAGAGTTAAATCTTTTTCACCCATTGTGCTACCAGTGTGAGGATTTAGAGTGAAATATGTTTACATTTTTAAGTTAAATTACACCAACGAAATAGAGCAGTATATTACATATATGCTTAATGTACAACAAAAGATGAGTTTAAATATTTTTAATGTTTTGTTATATTAATATTTAGTTAATAATCAGAGCTTTATTGTAAATTTTTCTAAATTCCTTCTCTCCCTAAACTGTCAACTGACAAGAAAAAATGATTAAGGGTTATTTTCCCAAACAGTAAATTCTCATTACTAAAAACTTCAAGGAAGTGTGTGATGTGAACCATTTTGTTCTACCAAAATTCTAATATTGAAAATCATTTTAAAATAACTATTTGTTCAAATAAATTTTGCTGCACTTTCCTAATATACAGCAGTAGTAGTTTCTGCTTTATTTTGCTTAAATATTGACTTTAAAATGAATAATAAAATTAAACAAAATACAGTGGAAGTTATCACTTTGGGACACAGCTTAATTAATGCAAAGCAGAAATGTGTGCATAAAACGGTGTACATGGATAGAAAAAAATAATTTCATCAGTAAAAATGAAACTTTCATATTTCTGGAAATCCATATGAACTATTAAAAAACAAAGAAAATATATAAATCAAGATTAGAAAAGAGTTAATTCTCTATTATAACAGTCAGACTGGTAGGAGTATAGATCCAGTACTTCTGTCCACAGAGTAATGATGCTGACAGTCCTACAAATTGAACTAAGCAAACAATTATCACACATGCAACACGTTGGAGTTAAAATAACAAAATGTTACTTAATCACTTCCACTTTGCATGCATAAACCACAACAGGGAAAAAAAAGTGATAACATAAACTGAATTTTTTTTCATAAAATAAATGTCTTTTTTTTTTTTTTTTTTTATGTATTCATATATGTCTGATCTTCATAAAGGTGATAATATTACACAAATGATAACATCATTCATGATCACAATAAGCAGCATGCACTGTATATTTCAGAAACTTTCATTTGGAAAGCATATTTTATTTATAAGAAATATGGTACTATGTGCAATTTAAATAGACTAAACTAACCTAAACTAAACATTCAGAAACAGACGAATAGTTTATAGGATGGTTTTTTAGAACAAAACAGCATAAATCATGAAAACCCAAGTCATTAAGGTCCTGTATCTACTTTTTTGTTTTCTTCAATTTGAACAGTTTTTTTAAATTTTCTTACAAAAAGAAAACAGAAAAAAAGTAGCAATACTCACCGTACACCATTGATTCCATCTCTCTCCCTTTTTTCCAAATAATTATCAGGGGTATTGAGGTTTTTTTTTTTTTTTTTTTTTTTGTAAGATAAATATAATAGTTATTCTTAAGAACTTTCATCTTAAAATGAAAAAATTTCATCTTAAGATGAAAATACAAGATAAAAAGTACAGACTCGGTAAAAGTATTTCTTTGTTCTATGTGATAGTTTTATCTGGGAATAGAACATTAATAATTTAGGACAGACCTGGCCAATCTGTACCTCACTCTTTGGAGCCCCACAGAAACAACACTTTTGCAAACAAATATTAATTCTTCATTTCGTACAATGCTGAATTAAAATTTTTCCTGGTTATAAAATGGAATTTTGTAAGAAATACAAAGAGCAATCATTTAATTCACGGACTGGTGCAATATTTTATGTTTATCATGCAAAATTTCCATAACTGCTGCTAGAGGCACTCTCCCTGATCACCACTGAGCAGACTCTGTGCACATGCCAGTACTTGTCAAGCTAGTGTTGTGTGAATAGATTTTTTTTAGCCGCGTATCACTGATGATCATTTTGAAGCAGGTATCGTGTCGGACATACAGATTGAACAGCAATATGAGATTTGTTATTGTGTAAGATGGAGCTTAAATGCATCAGAAACAGTTAAAGAATGAGTGTCTTGGTAGGATGGTCATATTTACATGTTACAAGCGATTCAGTGAAGGTCGTGAGTGTTGCAGATGACCCAAGACCTGGTCAGTCCTCCTCCTCAACAACTCCTGAGCAAATCGCAAAAGCTCAGGAAATCTTGGATGAAGACAGGTGAATTACACTTCATGAATTAGCTGTTAGAATGTCCATTTCATATGGTAGTGCTCACAGTAATTTGAAAATGTCACAAATCTGTGCCCACTGGATTCCACACAATTTGACTCCAGAACAAAAACAGCAAAGAAATGATTGATGGTTTGAAACACATGCAAAACTTCTTAAATCGAATAGTGACTTGTGATGAAACTTGGATTTTTTACTATGATCCAGAAACAAAACAAACAGTCAAGTGGTGGAAGCATTCTGATTCACCAAGACCTAAGAAATTGAGCTTCTCATTCAACTGACAACAAATAGTTCTTATGTTTTTTGACATAAAAGGCATTCTTGTTACACATTTTGTGCCTTGTGAAATAGCTATGATAAGGAAGCATACTCCAAAGTTCTCAGAGTCAAACTTCGCTGTGCCATTTGTGAGAAACATCAAGGACTTTCTGGTGTGAAGTGGTTTCTCCATCAAGACAATGCCAGGCCCATATGGCTAATATTGTGCAGCCAGTGATCACTGCTATAGGTGCCGAGGTTCTGCCACATCCCCCTTATGCACTGGACTTAGTCCTGTGTGATTTCTTCCTGTTTCCACATCTGAAGAAAGCTCTGAAAGGCAAGTGTTTCGTGTCTGACAACAATTCTCGCAGAGCCACAATGGAAGCACTTTGCAATCTTTCGAAAAAGGGCTTGCAAGAAGCATTTAATGCAAGAGTACAACGGTGGTGAAAGTGTGCAAAGTTCAAGGGAGAGTATTTTGAGGAGAAATCCATCCACAGAAGATTCGGATAACAATTAAGATAAGGTCTTGCACCAGTTCGCAAATTAAATGATCAACCCTCGTATATTGAAGGACAGACATTTCCAATATTTCAAATCAAATTGCTTCTCAGGAATGAACAGTAATATGCAACATTTACATTATTAGGTTTTTCAAATACACGGTGCAGAATTATACCATTCCAGTCATCTGCAATAATCAATGTGGTTTTCATATTCCCCGATTCTTGTCTTTTTTTTTTTTTTTTTTTTTTTTACAGAAAGAACTTGTATGATGTCATTCATTGGACTGATGTTGAAGTTCTGGCTTGAAACATGAAGTACAGGTTTCATGCAGTACTATTACATATTTCAAAAAAAATAATCATCACTGAGAGCAGATCACTCCCCCCCCAACAAAAACAGGATGATGCTTGTGGTATCAGATGGTTGCCACTGGAGATTACTCGAAGGGAGTGTAACCATCATATACTTTTTTTTTTTTTATAACAGCAGTGTTCCCACTACTCTTTGAACAACCATTGTAGTTTGTTAATGCAGACCATGAAAAATTATTTTCAAAAGCAGCCCATTAGACAATGAGTTGCCTAAGTCCAGGTTTTTGTTTTTTTATTATTTTTTTATTTAGAAAAGCATATGTCTACTACTGTAAATATTAACTTATCAGAACATCAGTCATTGAAACCTGCATATTCAATATTTGATGGGAATATAATGGAAGTAAACAGTTTAACTGAATTAATCACTCTTAAATCATGTGAAAAGGGCTCTTCCTGTGGCGAAAGTAAGTATTTATTATTTAATTAATTTCTTTGGTTTGTTAATTTAAGTTTTTTCCCCACCTGTATGGTAAACAGCAGTAGTCACCTAAGTATGTAATGTACTATAGTTTCAGCACTATTACTTTCATATGGTTTAAGGATGATTAATCCAATCAAACTGTTTATTTAGTTAAATATACCATTAAGTCTTTTTTTCTACTTGAAGGTATAATGAAATGCATATATGACTTATCAGATTCTCATAGTTTAAATTCAAAGTTCATATAACTTTATGTACTTTAATTATTCAATCACAACATATTACAATGGGGTAGAAAAGTTTATTAAACTACAATTACACTGCATGTTTACAAAACTTTGTTAAAAGGTTTCCCTTATTACAGTTGATGTCTAGATAGGTTTAAGGCACACTAATGTCTAGTCAACAACATAGAAACAATATGACTAGCAGTAAGTTCAACATTTGCATGGAATGTTAGTGCCTGTAGAATGGCAATTACCTAACTAAAGTTTAAAATAAAATTAAGCTGAGATTCATTCATTTACAATTAGTAATCTGTTACCAAGATAATAAAAGAAAAATATGGGTGCATTAAAGACAACTTTAACAAATTAAATTTTAAAAACTGATTATTCTTAAAAACAAAGTTAATCATTGAAAAATATTTTATCAAAGTATTAACAATGGGTTAGAATTTTCACAATCATATTGTGAAATTATAAATAAAAGTTTTTATTAGAATTAATCCAAGATGGCAATCTATTTTTCAAGAACTCAATTACTTAACATCATCAAAGTCAATAAAAAGCACTAAAACACTATATATACTCATGAATATGTTTCATGTAAAAACAGTAAATTATTACTTTAATAAAACAATTAATAATGAAAAGAACTGACCAAACTTTATATTTTTCTAGAAACTAATCAACTTTTTAATATAAATTCATATATGTTCTGGTAATAAACTATTTTTCTTTAGGTATTTCAACAATTTCTATTATATTTTATATTTTTATTATAAAGATGAGAATAAATTTTAATATATTGTTATTCAATTTAAAATAATCTTTTTTTTCATTTCAAAGTTCATGAGATTCTGAGAGAGAGAGAGAGAGAGAGAGAAGATGTGGTAGCACCTAACTGAATGATTTAAAATCTATTATGGCACAATATTGGAGATGACTTAATAACAAAAGGAATAAATATCAGATTTGAAAGTGAGGAAGCATTTTTATAATAACACATTATCTGTATGTATATACGGTATATCTTTCGGTGTTGTTGTTGGGTTTTAGGCACATCAGCAATTTAGACCATACTGTGCTATTATATATAATGTCTGTATGAGTGTTTGTTTATGGGATGATTTGCGTGTTGTGCAGGCTGTGAAAACTGGAATAACTTGTTTGTTATTTGGTTTTTAGGAGCATTAGCAACTAAGGCCATATTGCTCCGGGATATGCGGTGGTCATTCCCTGACCTTTCCCCCATCCTCCGTATTTGGTGGTGATGGGCTCAAACCCCGGTCTAATCAAGAAGCATGTGCTACGCACTGCTGCTCCTTCCCACCTGGCTACGGAGGCGGCAGGAATGGAATAACTTGTGCAGAGAGGTATCCCTTTGTGTAAGATTGGCCAACTACAGCCCCAATCAAAGAAGCATTTTGAAACTCCTCCATTCAGGACTCAAACACAGTCCTCTCCAAATGAGTGACTTGTAGCCAAACCACCATATTGTCATGGAGGACATTTTTGGCTGTGGAAATTCAGCTAGGGTGGATGAAAGCAAACTAAAGAATTTTAATATTTTATGTTCCTATAAAATAAATACAAGAACCCACTTAACACTTTTAATTACATAAATCCTGACTGACAAGTTTCACAGAATGCTTGTCATTTTGATTATTAATGACAGAAAAATCAAGTACTTTTATATGTTGTTAAAAGCAAGCATTACTGTATTTTTTTTAATTACCTACTATGTATATTAATAATAACATTTTAGTTTCTTTAAACCAAAGCATTTGCATGCTCGTACACCATGCACAAATATGGTATCAAAAAAAGTGGGAGTTTCAATCAGCATACCAGCATTTGAATCACAGAAAAAATAAAGTTTATACACCACCATCCTGATATATAATGCAAAATATTTTCATTCATTACAATGTATATTAATTATATTTTTCATTTGTCTTTGTATTATCTGATTATTATTAATGATAAATATCTTAAAATTTTTGAGCTCACCTCTCAAATAAGTACTTATATTTCATAATAAATTATGCAATATGAAATAGTTTTCAGGCTTTTCTAGATATTACCACTGATTATATTTGAAAATTGCACATCACAGGTTCTCATGTTAAAGAAATAATGGTATTAAAAAATAAATACAGTACATACATATACCATTAAAATATCTTTTAGACATAATTATGAAAATTTTATATAATTCATTTAAATGAAATTAATAGTAATACTAAACTAAAGATAATATTCTATTTTTGTCCAGAATAGAAACTTATTTTGAATGAAAACTGGACATTCAAATAATTTTTACCACATGTTTAACATGTGACTGCAACTGAATTCAATTATTTTAACTAAAATAGTTGACTATTCAGAAGTTAATTTATAAAGTTCATTTTAAGCCAGCATGGATATTTCCTTCCTTAATCTGAACAAAAATGTTTCTTGCATTTTTAGGATCCAGCGCATTAAACCTATTTTCATCTTTCTTAAGTTACAGCAAACTGAAATTTATATGATCTCGCACAATGTTAAGGTAAGTGATTCACTTTTAATGCATTACCAACAGTTTCACTAACATCACTATTATGAGTTACTTTAGTCCTGTACTAAGAACAATTTCTGTCTCAACAAAGTTTAGCCAAACACAACTGTTCAAGCCAGCTTATTTAGATGGCAGAAAGCTTTTCATAGTGACAGCATACTGGGAAAGCTGTTTTTGAACATGGCTTGATAAGAACAGATTTTTTTCCCCACTTTATGGTAAACTAAGTTTGTACAAATTAGATAACTCTTAGTTTGTGGTTGGCTTACAGAGAATAACTCACGATGATGTAGTTAACAATGCTATGAGGGCCACTGCATGGATGTGTATAGGTATAGAGCATGCAAGCCATAAAGTAGCAGTTAGTGAAATTTAGCAGGTGGCAAAGAAGTTGCTGTTCAGATATTTTCAGTGCAGTGACTTCTTTTGTTGTAGTGCCCACTCGTGGTACTCCTGTTCAAATAATTTATCGTGTATTATGTCTGCATAAATGTGCGTGCTCAGAGGCTGATTAGCATGATGTGCAGGTTGAGGACCACTACTACTTTTTCTCTGGGTAGAGAAGTAACAAATATTTTTAAGTGCACTATTGGTAGTGTACAAATTCTACTACAAAGTGTAACAAAATTCGCATCTTTTCAAACAGTCGTTCCCACAGCAGCCAAACTGTTATGAACAGGATGTAAAACATCTGGTGCAGTGATGGGATAAATGTCTAAGGTGGGGTGTTGATTTTGTGTGTGGGGGCAGGGGAATGTACCAGTTATTGGTAAAAATATATTTTTTTTAACTTGCCCTCATGCTTTAGTTAGTTAATGCATTGATGATGTGACCACTTTTTTCCAGTGGCTCATTTTCTCTCTTTTCTTTGAACACACCCACCCACCCATATATATAATATATGACAATCATTCCAGGGTACTGAAGTTATGCAGTGCTAATCCACATCATAAGCTAACTGCTGTAGATTAATAAATGTGGGAATGGAGAAGGGAAAAAAAAAACCTAGGCATGAATATGTGTACAATTGCAAAACTGTTCTATTCCTTACTATTTCAAGCCTTATTATGTGGTATTATTTTTCTCACAAGTAGCCATCTTTTGATAACCAATGAGTGTATGTACTGCTATGTATTCATCTGCTGTTTACATAAACAGAGTGACACCCTTTTGTCAACTATTAGAATGGTACTTTAGCTTCAGAAAGTGGATGGTACCTCCATAGCCAGGTGGGCAGAAGCAGCAGTGCGTAGCACATGCTTCTTGATTAGACAGGGGTTTGAGCCCGTGACCACCAAATACAGAGGATGTGGAAAGGTCAGGGAATGACCGCCATATCCCCGGAGCAATATGGCCTTAGTTGCTGATGCTCCTAAAAACCAAATAACAAACAAACATACAATCTCAAAACTACTGATAAATGAAGTGGCATTCCATATTTGATGGCATATAAGACGCACTTTTTTTCCGAAAAAATACCTTGAAAAATCACCCTGCGTCCTATATGCGGAAGTGAGCAGGCAGGTTGTATTTCGCCGTTCAGTCAGAATATTTTCATTTCTGAAGGATAATGGGACACCCTAGGATACTTCTGGACTTACAGAGTTGTTTGGAATCAATTCCAAGAAGCTTTGAAAGCCAGGGAACACAGGAAAAGCCTTAGAAGGTGATGGAAGCTTCAAGATTCTTCTCCAGGTTTCTCAAAAGTTCACCGATCCTTTAAAAAGTGGCACGACCAGCAGGCCAGTTAGTTCTATGCAGGCTTTCGTGGTGTTGAGTATCTCAATGTACGGTAGTGTACTTTAATTGTGTGTGTGTGTGTGTGTGTGTGTGTGTGTGTGTAGTGACTGAAATAAAAGAAGAGTGTTAACTGTATACCAGCAGTTTTTAATCAGAACCCAGTTTCGTAATAATATTGTTTAATCTCGGCGTTTGACATTATTTTAAAGTATTTTACCCTCAGAAAATGGCTGCAGGAGAAAAGAAGTTGAAGTTACACTATCGGATATAAACTAAATATAATAGATCACGCTAAAAAACATGGTAACAGAGCTGCGGAAAGGTTTTTTTTGGGCCACCGCCTATGGAAAAAATGATATGTGTCTGGCAGAAGCAAGAAAAAGAACTTCAAGCTGCTAAAAAAAAGTAAACATAACCTTCATCATCTCACCCCATAATGGCCAGAACTTGAAGATGTAAAAAAAGTGGGTATTGGGTGAAAACAATTTAAGAAGAAATGTTTCTACTAAAATGA
This sequence comes from Mastigoproctus giganteus, assembly GCF_048544385.1. Taxonomy (NCBI): domain Eukaryota; kingdom Metazoa; phylum Arthropoda; class Arachnida; order Uropygi; family Thelyphonidae; genus Mastigoproctus; species Mastigoproctus giganteus. The sequence goes on from NC_143575.1 coordinate 20,653,180, forward strand.
TTATGCATAAGGCCAAGATATTAGCAGAAGGATGAGAAATTCTGAATTTTTCTGGAACAGAAGGTTGGTGTTACTGATTCATGCAAAGGCATGGTTTATCAGTGTGTACAAAAACATCAATTGCACAAAAATTACTAGCAGATTATGAAGAAAAAATATACTGGAATTCCATAAATTTGTAATAAAGGCACGAAAACAAACTTCTTTTGAATTTGGCCAAATAGAAAATATGGGCAAGGTACCACTAACTTTTGATGCACCATCTAACAAAACTGTAAATATCAAAGAGTCTAAAACAGTGTCAATAAAAACCACAGGGCATGAGAAAACACATTACACAGTAGTTTTGGCCTTCTGTGCTGATGGCACAAAACTACTACCATTTTTAATATTTAAAAGAAAAATTCCACCTAAGGAAAAAATTCCAGGTGTATTTGTTCATCCAAAAGGATGGATGGATGGATGAACCTGGAATGAACTTATGGCTCCAAAAATATGGGCAAAGCATCTTGGTGGTCTCTTAAGGAAACCATCTCTTCTCATTTGGGACCAGTTCAGAGCCCATAGAACTGAAGTCATTAAAAAGAGGGTGAGGAAATTGAATACACAGGTAGTTTTCATTCCTGGTGGACTGACAAGCCAATTGCAGCCTTTGGATGTGTCCATAAACAAGCCATTTAAGCAAGATATGAGAGAACAGTGGAACAAATGGATGAGAGAACCCGATCATGATCTCACACCTACAGGAAGAATGAAGGGCCCACCATTGCACAGGTGTGTGAATGGGTTAAGGAACCTTGGAGAAATATAAGTGGTAAAATAATTATAAAGTCTTTCAAGAAGACTGGAATTAGTAATGCCCTTGATGGCAATGAAGACAGTGATACCAACATTAGTGAGGAAGAGTTTTTGGGATTTGAAGGCAATGATTTTTTTTTTTTTTTTTTGGTTTTCAAAATGACTGAACTTTTTCCCTTTGCAGAACACTAACGTTTTTTACCATTCCTTCACTGTCTTTTTGTTCATTTTCAATTCTAGTGACAGTTTGCTTCATATAAAATCTTTTGTAATGTAGCTAAGATTCTTTTATTTCTCTTTTAAATTGCTGTATTGGTAAATTAATAATAATAATTAAATAATGTATTGTTATACAGTATAAGTAATTTTCTTGCTGTTTTGATCACATGTTTAGGATGAGCTTTTTTCTACTATACACATTAGAATAAATATTAAATGCCTAAATACACTAACTTTTTCCCCTTAATTTTCCTTTCTAAAATGGGGGGTGCATCCTATATGCCCATGTGTCTCATATGCCATCAAATATGGTAAGTGAGATACTCGTATATACCATATGGTGCTCAAAATTCCTTCTATGGAAATATAAAGTAAGATGTGCTGCAGGCCAAGTAAAAGTTAAGAAATATTACACGTGCACAACCAACAAGACCAATGTTAGAAGACAATATTAATCAGCAATATAAATTATGCATACAGCATTAAATTACTAACTGGTATGTTACCAGGAAAAAACAGAACAAATATTGATTATATCAAAAACATAATTATCAACTGAAAGTACCCTATTCCTTTTTACTATTCTAGGCCTGTGAAAATTAGTAATTTTTTTACATGGTTTTAGTTCTCTCACTTGTATTTTTGATATTTGTTTGTACTTTATTTCCTCATTTCATTGCTACTCCCTCCCCCCCAACATAATGATCACTAAAAGCTGATCACTTATTGTTCTGCTATTCTAAACAAATTAATATTTTTTCCTTGGTCCATAGTTCACCTTACTTTATATTTTTGTAGAAAAAAAACTAATATAAGAATGAAAAAATACAATAGGAAGAGGATCACAATCAAGCCTAGATTATCCAGAAATCTTTATAGTGCAATACACTATCAGTTGTGCTTTAAGCATATAACATTCATTGTCTTAAATAATATATTCAAATATTTATAGTTAGAGCCAAGCCTAGTGCATTTTGCTGCCTGAAATGAGATGTGATTATGGTGTTCCCTGTATACATCCCTTATAATTAAACATTAAAAACTCAGTGCCTTTTGAATAAGTGCAACTCTGAGGCAGTTTCCTCCTTTTCTCACCTATCACAGCCCATCCTTGTAGAGTAGCAGACAAATTTATATTTCAAAACTTTCCTGATCTACTGTTCAAACTCTATGAAGAAGTGGAGTATTTATACATGTGTTAACAAGAATATGGAGAAATAGCGTGCTTCATAAAATAGATTACAAACTGAAACCACATCAAGCATTTGATACGAAACTAGATTCAAAAATATACATTATCAAATAGCGCACTTTCTAAGTAGCACAAACTTTGTACAAATAGTATTTTACAATGCAGCTGACTTTTCCTTTCTAAAGAATATCAAAAATTACACTTCCTTATAATATGAGGTATAACATTTGGTAGCAAGGTAAGCTAAATATCTTACCATTAAGTACTGAAATTGATATCACCAAGGTAAGCCTGATATAATTCTTCACAGATTATCAGACAGCTTCAAAATTAGCAACATTAGATGGAAATCATTTCTTTAAAATACATAAGAAAATAATGGGGGGAATGAATGAGTTTTGAGCAGATCACCTTATACCATCTGTGGTTCCTGAGCACAAAATACAATACTTGATTGTAGTCAGAGAGTTAAAATTATTACACAAAGCAAACTGTACATAATCTGTAACTAACTTTTTACAAGTCCACAAAGACTTAATTTTAATTTTAAATATCCCTGATAGGTGGAGTATCTTCAGGAGTGTCAGTTCTACAAGTATCAGCAATTACTTCTTCTTTATATGTATTTCTTGTCTGATCCTCTTTTTCTGGATTTAGTAATGGCTCATCATCATCATTTTCTAAAACAAGTTCCTAAATTGAATAAGTCATAATTTAAATGTAAGGAAAAACAAATTGGGCAACTAAATATCAAATTAAACATTAAATTTTTCTTTTGATTTTCTTAAGTCATCCTTCCAAGTACAGTAAAATCTAATTTTATGGTACTGAAGAACTTCATTATAAATTAGATGGGAAGTGCATTTAATTTTTTTTTTCCCCTACTATTAACTGCAGAGGAAAAAAAAAACTGAATGGGAAATTGATGACAGTTCAATTAAGCAAGCACTTTTTACATTACTTATTTTAAAGCTTCTTTTCCTGTATTTGTATCAGATATTTTGCCACATATCATTCATCTCATTCATTACCCTTATCATAACTGAAGTTCTGAATAACCAAATTCAAAAATATTTCAGATTTTTAAGAGTTCTTTTTAGGCGGAATAAAAAAAGGGAATGTTACGGTTTGTCTATAAAATGAAGTATGAGAAGGCATAAACAAAAAGAACAAGATCACATTCCACAGAAAATGGCATTTTGATCTTGAAATAATTTCATTTCATATAAGATAACTAGAAAATATGCTCATAATATTTATTGTTAACTAGAAAATATCCTCACTATATTGAATTAAACCAAATATATTCTGACTGGAATGGTACAAACAGCAGACATTTCTAATTCACTTGCATAAGTTCTTCAGTGTTAAGTGCTTTAATAATGATGCAAGTGGTGGTGGATCTAATAATTCTGATTTTGAAATGATTTCATTTTATGTATGCTTATCTATTTTTCTCTTATAACACAATGCTGCTATAGTTGTTGTAAATGATTATTACACCTGCCAAAGCAGAAGTAACAACCATATACAGCTATGTTGAGTCCATGAAAGCTTCATAGTTGAAGTTTTTAAAGACTCAAATTGCTAAGAATGATTTAACTAATAATAAAAATATGACAATCCTCTGCATTTGTTACACCTTGTCAGGAATACTAACAATGTATTTCCACTTAGCATTTCCACATACTCTTGAAATGCTCTTTTTTTGCTTAATTAGCATTTATTGCTTTTATATACAGGGCTGGCCATATGTTAGTTTATTCAGAAATAAATTTAGGGAAGACAAAAAACTTTGTTGTCAATGTAATTTGCATCTTTTCAATGACTCTCCTCAATCAGCAGTTTCCTTGCACTCTTAAGGCCTCCTCTGTAACATTAGCAAAGATCTCTTGAATATCTTCTATTCAATCAAATTTCATCTTACTACACGAATTCCTTCTACCACCTAGGGCAGACAAGGCTGAGAAAAATTTCCCCCCATTAGCCTTACAGAGTCCCTCACATCTAGAGCTAACTGATAAGGCTCTCAATCAACAATTTGTAAATCCATGTCATGTCGGGGCAGGATTACAGACACTAATTATAACATTTTGAAGGCAGATTCTTACTGTACAGCATAGAAAGGCAGATGATTACCACGTAGCTCTAAACGGAAGCAATTTAGACATTTCTGACATAGGTCACCAGTACGCATAAGTGACAAAGTCTCCCATCTCTAGACCCTTGAAAGGTTCCAAAAGAAAGGCATCTTGTTCTTGTGAGAATAGCAAAATGACATTCATTATGAGGAGAGACTATGAAGATATAGGTTAAGAGCATGAAAATTGGGCATCTTGGGTAAATCTGACTGAGGTACATGGCAGTGGTGTTGAAGGGAGGGGGGGGGAGATACACAGCAATAGGAGTTTTATGTTGAAATGAGATACAAACCACATAAATAAAAACTACCGAAGAAAACTAATAGACTGGATAACCCCTAGAAGTGCAAGTTTGGTTAGTCTAATGCAGTCAAGGTTGACAGCATTACACTAACCAAAAGGTGGGTGAAATTTAAGGGGAGCTAGATTAACCTTCTATCAGAAAGGTATACGACAAAGATTGTACAGACAGGTTCACCCCCTTCCAAAAGCAAAAGTATAGTGACTTTGTTGCCTATTTGACCTGTACTAATATTACATGCATAAATATCTGTTCTAATGAGCATTTAAAAAATGTGGTGAAATGCTGTGTGACAAAAAGCATAAAACATTTTGCTGAGCATCTAGTTAAAATAAATAAGATTAATCTGCTTCAAACAATTAATTCAAAAAAAATTTCGCACATTTCAAAAAATTACTCATTTTTATTTTTGTATAAGAATGATTGGACAACTAAATAAGTAATCAAAATAAGTAACAATGGTTCCATTTTTAAATTTTGAAAAAGTAGGCAATTTGTAAATATCAAATATATTTCTCATCGCTCTTATCTCAATCACACATCTCAATGACTCATCATAATTTTAACACAGAAGTAAAATATTTAGATTTTAACTTTTATAAGATTTTATTTTTATAATTTTTATAAGATATAATGAAAAATATCAGCTATGTGGCCATGGTAATGTATCATTCACAAGAAAGCAAGCAATGTGGTTATGCATGGTTTGTTTGTTTGGAGATTTATTAGGCGCATCGGCATCTGTGGCCATAGTGCGCCATTTGTGCATGGTACATTAACGTGTACTCTAATATTAAACATAGGTAATCTGCTGCTAGAATATAAATATTGGCTAGTATAAAAAGCAAAAGTGAGAATTGTTGTCTAGCAAGAAGTGAGTCAAATAAATATAATGATGATGTTGTTTGGAAAATATATGATCCTGTGGGGGAGGGGGGTTCTCATTTTTTTTTTGCTTTAATTTGAATTTTTGATTTAATTCCTACTGAGGTCTCAAACCCACCCCACATTTCGCAAATCTGACTATAATTCACAGAAAATTCTAGATTCTAGGGTGTGTACAGCAGGTGTTAGCAGAACATTAAAGAAACACATTTATTTACAAAAATTTACAAACCTTTAATGAACATTATATACATCATTTACATAAAAAATAAACTACATATATACATGCATACCAATTTACATATATTTGAACCATACTACAGTACACTCTCTCTCATCAACTATTCTCAATTTACAAATTATTAACATCAGTTGTATCTTACTAAATATGAATCCTCGATGATTACTCAATCATTCTCTTACATTACCAAGTTTTATCACTTACATCACGACAAATCCCTCATCCTATCTTAATTACTCCCTAGTTTGGTTAGTCTAATGCAGTCAAGGTTGACAGCATTACACTAACCAAAAGGTGGGTGAAATTTAAGGGGAACTAGATTAACCTTCTATCAGAAAGGTATACGACAAAAGTTGTACAGACAGGTTCACCCCCTTCCAAAAGCAAAAATATCTCTCTTTACCCATGAGGTTTCTCTATTAATAAAATTTCTTTCTCTTTACACCTCATCTGGTATGTTATCTTGTGTTGGCACCTGGCCTAATTTAATAATATAGGTTAACATATTCTTACAGTACTACCCCTATAAATATAATTTCTTTACTCATTCCTTTATACTATCACTTTCTTTTTATTACCCCTGTACCACCCTGACATTATTTCATAATCATTTTTAACGTTAATAACAAATTATCTAAACCTTAGTAACTAACTTGCCTAATACAACAGGAATGTTCCTTGTTTAAAAGGAACATTCCTGTTATTTCACAGTCTTATTCAATTCCTTATAGAGCTAGGTTATGAGTCCTTGAGTTCAGGATTCAATAAAAAAAAACAGGAACAGACTTACGTTCCGGAATGGCCGCTACTTCCAATTTCCCTGCGTTCAGGCTTCCTTCATGGCAGACAGGCTTTCTTCCATTTCTTGGGCACTCTGGTTTCCTTAGTGGCAGACAGGCTTTCTTCCATTTCTTGGGCACACCGCCTTCCGATGCCGGATCAGGTTTTCTTTCTCTTCTAGGCCCACTTATCTGCACAACTTTCAACGTACATGTTCCCACTCTTCCGACTTTCTCCCCTTTACCACAGAGAAGTCAGATACAGAATGGACACTTGCTCAAATTAATCCCCCCGAACTTTACTCTTTCCCTCAAGTTTGGAACGCCTCCCCCAAGGACTCCAACCAATCCTCATACTGTTTAATTTTTTTCATTCCTTGCTGTTTGCTAAAACAACTCACCCCAGCTGTCTCCCTAGTGCACAAACCAATCCTCCTCTAGAAATTTATTTTTTTTTCACATGGCAGTATGACCTTTAATGTTTGCTGGTAACCTCCAAAACACTAATTTTTGTGTTCACACCTTCTCTGCTAAATATGGCCAACTTATACAAAATTCATTCACCCTGACGCTGTTTTCTTTTGACGTGAACACTGGACATCCACTAATTTCCTGTTTACTTTCTAACAGTGGCTTAGATCAAAAGTGACGCTTCGTAATTCCATTTCACAGTCCTATTGTTATTGCCCTCAGCAACCCTTTTACGCCTGTTCTCAAAATGGCACCCCTTCTCTAGGCATTTTGCTGTCTCTGTTTGCTCTTTTATGTTGTTCGATATTACTTGTTTCCATTTAGCCGCTATTTTAATTCCCACGCCTAAAACTGTCCATTACTAAATCCAGTGTTCTGCCAACTTTAACATTATTTATTTAAAACTAAATATCCAATCTTAATACTTACCATCTTTAACTTAATACACGGGCATTAATGCTAATTCTCACTTTTCATCGCCCTTCCTGGATTTATTTTAGCAAAACAAATATTTCTATTTTAATTTGTAAGATCTAAATCTTACAATCCAGACCTTTCAAAATGGGTCTCGATTTAAGTTACATGTAACTTTTCAAAAATGATTTTGGAGTAAAAATAACAAATGTAATTGCATTTAGAACAATAACAGAAAAACACTAACTCTAATTACAGCTTATAGATTAAAGACAAAAGAAATGATTTTCTTCTCTAAATGACAAACAGAAACTTAAAAGAACTTATGAACTTTGATAAAACAAACCCATATCTTTTTAATTATAATGTAGCTAAGAACAGGTTGGAAGACAGATAAAAATGAAATTGAACTTATGAACATGATGGGGAGGGAGACATCAGAATTTAAAAAACAATGAATATCACTACATTCTCTGTATATTGCTTTTATTAAAAATGAAAAACTGTGGACAAATAAATAGATTAATTGAAAGCCATTTTAAGTGCAAAGTGAGTACAGGAGGTAAAACATGGGTCCTAACCATAGAAATCATATACCAAATATGGTGTCTATGGCATAAACTAAGTGCACAAGTGAGAAGTAAAGAGACTGTGAACTGTGCTCTCCCAGTATGCTGTGAGAAATTTATATTCCAAGTGCTAAGTGAGGGTAAACAAAGTTGTGCAACCAATTCAACTGAAAATTCAAAACAGCCCCGAATATATTAGGCTAGGCCTACATTACCTTGGTCTTTAGTACTATGCCTGAAGATACTTTTATTTTGCAATTATTACCTATTTATAGGAAAAATTTCAATTAGGACATAAAGCTAAAATTGCAATTCTCCACAGATTATCTGACATTTTTAATAGTAAAGATATTTGATATCTATTGGACAGTATTTAGTAGTAAATTATAAAGAGAAATTAAGCTATTAATGTTTGTTCATTTTTTCACATATCAACAATGAAATTTAATAAAAGTAGATGATTTCATTATACATATATATTATAAAAAATGTTCTTTTGATTACTCAAATTATATATATGTAGTTATTTTAGACTGGTGCGAATATGATCATTTTCAGTACATCATCTGCTTTAGCTCTGAAACCAAAAAAATATCCCTTAGGTATTAAAATGTTCACTTTTAGAAACAAATCCATGCTTCTTTTTTATTGTATCGTAACAGTAAATATAATATGAATACTAGTTCTTGTCTCACATGATAAAACTGTTTCATCATAATTGCAGCATTTATGTACATTGGCATTTATACATACAGGTCCAGATAGAGGGGGAAGGCTAACAGGGCTATTTGACCTGGGCCCCAGACGGGTCCCCAAAATTGTCTTTTATGTAAAAAATATGATATGAAAGTGATTGAAAAAAAGTTTCAAATTACCTTAAAATTTATTTATTATACAAATGTTATTTTATTTGTAAAGTAATGATACAATAATATATTTTATGATAGCTTATCAGCTACTGCTCAAAGGAGGTGTGAAAAGATCGGGGATGGAAAGCGAGGAATGAGAATGTACAGTCAGTCCTCGTATAGCAAGATAGTTGTGTTCCTAGAAACCCTCGTGCAATGCAAAATCGTGAAATATGAACAACAGGCCCTATGGGAAAAATGGGGTTAGGTGCCGACCACCCACGAATGAACACACATTTGTAACCAAAACATTACCAAATACAATAAATAATCGTAATAAAATACATAAGTATTTTATTACGACTATTACGTAATAAAATATTGCTAATGCTTTTGCTTCTATCGTAAGCAAACTTGTTTTTTGTTTGATTTTCTATCCAAACAGTTGACAGCTGTTGCATCTCTTCCAATTCTTTGTGTCTTAATATAATGAATTTTAATTACACTTTGAGTTGTTACTGCTATGAAAGTTGTTTTTATTTTCTCTGCATTCTTTGTAATTCTCGGCGTTGCCTCATTTAGGTCCGTAGTACGTGCAATATCATGGTCTTTCATTTCGCTCAAAGCGTTTCATATTTTTTCGCTATTGACAGTGGCGGACTGGCCATAAGCTTTACCGGGGAAACCCCGGTGGCCAGTGTGATTTTGGCCATAAACACTAGTATGAGGCCACTACAAATTTTCCCGGGTAAGAATTTTTGACCCAGTCCGCCTCTGTTTATCGATATTGCTTTTCTTTTTCTCTCTGAATCTGCAGTGTCTTCACCAGGACGCTTCCTTTTCACACCTTTTAAGTATTTTATTCATTTTTATGGAATAAAGCACAATTACAAAACGAGGAGGCAAGCTTGATATACATAAACAAAGCTGCGCACGTGTAGCAACTGAATAAACAACACCGTAAAGGCCACTATTAACACCTCACATTTTAAGCACATTTCTAGGGATTACTACCATAAAACAATAAAAACAATTTCCAGTTGCGTTTCTGCTAGTGGAATCAGTTATAAACTGGTAGTAAACTCGATCTAATTGCATTTGCGATTATACCGATAGTTGGAATTGTGTTGGTTTTTACGTTATTATGGTGAAATGTGTTTCCCCTTCACTGATATAAAACACAAATACATTTTCGGAATCTTCTGTTCATTCTTATCGTGTTGCATTCGGTTGGGGCGATTCCGCGTTCGACTGCCATTTCTCGTAAACACAAAGGCGAATCGTGCATAAGCGAATTCGGTTTGTGTTATATAAGATATCGTTCCCCTATTTATAAATCGTGTATGATCGAATTCGTGTAATGTAAACACGTGTTATACGAGGACTGACTGTATTCCATCCTTCATTTTCTCTGAGTCAAGTCTTGATATTCCTTCCCAAGAGGATTTTAAAAATATTTCTATTTTCCACATCTTGGAATTATTCCATGGAAACCGTTCCATGTAAAATGAGATATTTAAAAATTGATGAAATGCATGAGTCAATATGAGACCTTTAAAAAAAATACCTTACAATCCCTTTTGGAGGGTTTGTGAGAGAATTATCTTTTTTTTTTATGTTTAGATACTGTGAATGAGGCAGAAATTCTTAACCTTCACGAACATAACGAATTAACTCCTATTAATCAATATCTGGATACATTTGAATGTATTCTTTTATCAATGATATGGATTGAAATTTTAAATTTTAACTTTTGCAACAAACATTAATTGTAGCTCACAATGTGAATTTGGATGTCAAGCTGAAAAATGTAGACAACCTTATTTCAACAAATCTGTGGGGAACGGGACAAAATACTTTCAAAGTCAAAGGAAACTGCAGGAAATTCCAGAATTTCAATCGAGTTTCAAACCAATTGCAGCATAAAAACACAGTCCAATGCCAAAAAACATTACAGAATCAATGATTTTTTTTAATTGATTCAGTAATATCTGGATTGATATGCCATTTTGAATCCTCGCACTAAATCTGTAACTTATTTGGAATTCACAGATCTTTCAGGATTTAACCAACGAACAAATAAAAGCCTCAGTACAAAAATTATAACAGAAATATGCTAAGGCTATTTCACACAAAATATGCAATGAACTGGTATTTATGAAGAAAATTTACAGAACAAACTTTAGTTCAGAACTAACTGCAGCGAATTTGCTACAGAACATAGGAAATTAATCTAATTGAGTCATTTCCAAATTTTTCTGTAGCACTTAGAATATTTTTGCGTCTACCCACTTCTGCGGAAAGAAGTTTTAGCATCACAAAGATAGTGAAGAATTTTAACAAATCTACAATGTCTGAAGAAAGGCTAAATGGATTATCAATTCTTCACAAATTCTGACATTGTACGGGCAATAGATTTTTCAAATATAATAACGGAATTTGAAAAAAATAAAGCTTTAAAAGCATTTTAAAAATAATTTTAATTCCTTTCAAATTTCAATTCAGGTAATGTTATTCAGGTTTTCAAATTATGTCTTAAATAAATGTAAATTATATGGAAATTGTGAAGCACTATAATCAGTATGATAAATAATTTCTGTTATATAAATTAAAAGTTTCTTTTCATAAGTGGGATGGAGGAGGTCACATTTATGACTAGCCTGGACCCCATTTCACTCTCTCATGCCCCATATACATAAACATGCCTGTTGTCTTCATCATGTCTATCCGTCTGTATGCATGTAATAACTTCCAGTGGATGGATTTCATGAAATTTTATATTTGACTCTTTTAAAAAGATTTGTAAAGACATCCCATATGTTATTTGGGGTGTGTGTGCAAATCTAAATTATTTATTATTAAATAATTTTTATTAGTTATTATTAATTTCATTAAAATTGGATGGATTTCACAAAATTTTATATTTGGCTCTTTTAAAAAGATTTGTAAAGACATCCCATATGTTATTTGGGATGAATCTACCAATCTTTATTATTTATTATTAATTTCATTAATAGAAATCTGGCGATAATTATTTATTTTTTTTCATACACATCACATAGGCTGTCTGTATATTATGTTTGTTTCTCTAAGCTGATTGAAAAAATGAATGGGCAATACAGCAGATGCTCAGAAATGAAATGTTCTCAGTGTAACATGTAAAAGAGGTTTTGCCTTTTGCTCATTTTTTTTCTTATCAGTTTACTAAATACATAAATCACAAATTATTGCTATTTTCTCATTATATTAATCAAAAATCATCTGGATAATCATTACATTAACGTTCTTCTGATAATTAAGAAATTATCCAACTTTCCATTTATGAGACAACTGATGATATGGGAAGATACGATGAGTGGCCAGTTTAAACGAATTGTGTACACACACAGATGAGAAACAAGTGCAACATAAATGACAGAGTGCAGTATGAAAGTTGGCACCAGTGCAAGTATCACAGACACTGCTAACCTAGTGGGATATTCACATACAACAGTGTCTAGAGTATTAGATTGGTAGTAGGCAAATTATGCAAGAAAGAAAAAATATGGCATCGGCAAAAAAAAAAAAAAATGACACTTCCTATTTCATCTAGTCATCCACTCCAATAGTTTGTCTAGTTCTTTTTTGAATTGATTTAAGCTATCAACTTCCACAACAACAGATGGAAGTTTGTTCCAGCAATCAACCACCCATTAGCTAAAGGAAAATTCTGCAATCATCCTTCCTCAATTTGAATTTGTGTCCCCTCATGTGCATAGTCTGAGCAAAAGGAAGAATTCCATCAGCAATGAGCTTGCTCAATCCATTCAAAGCCTTAAACATCTCAATCAGATCACCTCACAGGTGCCTAGTCTCCAGGTGCTGCAATTTGCAGAACTGAATCCTTTTTTTGGTAATATAAGTATATGAGTATGCTAAGAATAGTCTGACAGAAAACATTCAGCCAACAGCAGTCATGTGCTTAGAGATAGCTTGTTGACAGAACTGGTCAAATGGCAGTATAGTATAAAGGAGTTCTTTTAAGTATAGAGGAGTATACCACAAAGTATCAGACCCTGTCACAGATGATAACCCCACAGAGTTTGTTTTATCTGCTAAAAACAAGCAGTATGGAACACACACCAATGCTGCACTTCTGAGGAGTGAAAAAGGCCACCTAGAAGAATCTTGGTTCTAGTTGTTCAGTGATCATGGCAGGAGTATGGTGACAACAGCAGCAAGAATCAGTGGGTCCATTGTGCTAGGTGTCAACACTAAAGAATGGCAGAGGTGTGAAGTGGGAATGATTTTGTAGCACATGTTGAATTCCCTGACAATGGTGGATCAAGGTCCAAATGCAGAGCCTACTTGAATATTGCCATCAACCAGGTGCACCCCTTCATTCTAAACGCAGTGGTTTTCAACCGGGGTGCCGTGTAATTTGGGTTTAAGTTATTTAAAATTATTATTATTTTTTAAAATTTGTATATTTATTTCATTATAAAAAGGTGTACGGTATCCATTGTACCATATCTTTTTAATTTTGTGGTGATTTTTATTTAGTACCTCTATATAAAGAATAAAATTATTATATAGGTATATATTAAAAGGTTGAAAACCACTGTATTAGGTATTTCTTTTGGTTTAGGGGTGCCGTGAAAAAATTACTGGGACACTAAGGGTGCCATGAACCGAGAAAGTTTGGGAACCTCTGTTCTAATGTTTTATTGATCTTATAACAATTATTTCTGTCAGGATAATGCACCATGTCACACAGCTGGATTTTTCAGGAATGGTGTCAGGAGCAACTTTTTCTATACTTTTTCTGAAGGTGACTTTTCCTATACTTTATTAGCCTGTACAGTCAAGACCTGCCAGATGTAGTTTTCATGGGCCAGCATCTCTCTGTAACACTATTGGCATCCTGTAAAGTTCATTCTTCATTCCCCAACAAGTTAAGGCTGTTCTGACGGCTCAAGGAGGTACCTAATAAACTGGCTACTCTGTGCATATTGCCAATATAATCATTGGAACCATGATGGCCATTAAGCCCTCAAAAACTACACTGATTCATATCTGAAGTGCCTGAAAAGGCAAATGACTCAACCACTGCTCAACATTTTATAAATGATTTTTCTATACTTTGGTCATATGAATCGAGTGTCTTGCTGTTCCTGATGACATACTCTTTACACGAAGAAAGCAGTAAGAGCTCTTAAATTTTTTCTCCCCTTTGCTGTTTCACATGACTTGTTTAATGCATGTACTCTACAGAATTCAGAGGAAGTAGTTTACTTTCTGATAATCACCTACTGGTGTCTAATCACAAAGATTTGGGTGAAAGCATCATCACATCATCAGGTGTTGAAGTAAATTGCACCAGTGTCAGAGTCTTAAAATGTCTAGTTTTTGGACAACTGTATTTCAGTTCTAACTGTATTAATGAATGGTTTAAAATAAAGCCACAAAGGGTTTTAGAACCTATTTTTATTTCATATTTTGCCCTTTTTTTGTCTACTTTTTAAATGATTTTTTTGGCCTTTAAGCACCTAAATATCCAGGCTTTAGTAATTATTAATTTACTATTTCAAATTTGTACGCACACACATACATGCACAATACATTTTATTTTTACCTTTTTATTGTGATAATGAAGATAAATCAGAAATCCAAAAGCTACTGCAGCAAGTAGGGTCCCCAAACCAACAAGGAAGTAGCCAACAATGTTGACAGCCAAGGAAGGAAGAAATAACTTATATTTCATCATATGAGCCAAGCTATCAGTAAGTGTAGCAACCTACAATAAAAATAAATCCATTATTTGCACTATAATACAATTATAGAATTAGCACTATAGTATAAACTACAACAAACCTAAGAAAATTTAATACCTATAGGCCTAAGATAAATTTACTAAATTATTAAAAATAAGTGAAACTTACTATTTCTATCCAGAACACTGGAAAAACTAACTCTTTCACTGAAGTAAACTGGCTAAAAGGAAGGAAAATATGGTGTTATTAATTTATGAAAACTTAGCATTTGATTTGTACTTACAAAAAACCATTTCACTGATTTAAAATAATCTTTCCCCCCTCCTACAAACCTCTCCAGTTTTCCTGACTCTACCTAACAACCACTAAAAAATGGACTATTGTTGTTTGGCATACAGTGAAACCTCACTAATTTCGACCATCTATGAGGGGGGGGGGTATCAAAAAGTTCATACCCTGACCTAGATAAAACATCAGTAGGAAGATGCCATTTCTAATATAAGTTGTCTACATATTCAATAACTAACATGTGAAATTTCATTATCATAGGTGATCATACACCAGAAGTGGAGCCCGGAATCTGAGGAAGGACACTATGGTTGACAAAGTGGAGTATCGAGCAGTGATCAAGTTCCTGCATTTGCAGGACAAGACAGCTCAGGAAACTGACAAAGAAATGAAAGCTGTATATGGGCAGAATTGTCCATCCTATGACACTGTAAAAAAGTGGAAACAGGAGTTCCAGTGCGGTTGTACAAGTGTCTTTGATGAGCCAACAGAGAGAAGGCCATCAACATCCACAGGCAGCGAGGCAGTTGCAAAGGTTGAGCAGCTGGTTCTGAGTGACAGACATGTGACAATTAATTTCATTGCAAATGCAGTGGGAATTAGTTATGGCTCTGCCCACAGCATTTTACATGACCATCTGCACATGTCTAAGGTCTCCGCAGGATGGGTTCCAAGATTGCTGACTCCTTTGCAGAAGCAATGTTCTTGCGAACTGTTGGATTTGTGTAATGCGAATGTTGAGAACTTTTTTGATTGATTGGTGACAAATGATGAATGTTGGGTGTACCAGTATGATCCGGAGACTAAAGACATGCATGGATGCTGCTTTGATTTGTCTCAGAAAGTTATCAATGAAGTGGAATCGTGGTTTCAGGCAAAAAGTGCGGACTTCTATGATCAAGGTAATTAAACAACAGATCAATAGATGGGAGAAATGTGTTACTATATATGGAGAGTACATAGAAAAGGATTAAAGTTCGTGTGAAGTTTCTCCTTTCTAGGACTATTATTTCTAGGTAAGGGTATGAACATTTTGATACCCCCTCGTATGACTTACTTTTTTTTTTTTTTTTAATTTATGCATAACGGATATGATTCCTAAACAATTTGTATTAATAAATAAAGAATTGAATGATACAAATCTGAAATTCTTTCAGAAGAAAAAAATTAAATGCAAATGAAAATATTAAGACATTTTTATTGTTAGATAATGCCCTTTCACATCATTCTGATGAAATTTTATCAAACTACTATGGCAGATGAAGTGCTTTTTGAACTTCCCATGCAACCTAGGGATCAGGGAGTCACACTGAGCTAGAAATGTGTATTGAAGGAAACAACTAAAAAGCATTTTTTTATGATTCTGACAAAAAGAGAAAAGACTGTTAATTATTTTGTTATAATTAAAAATTATAACAAAATACACTATTTACAAATGAAGCAAAATTGGTGTTGATGTAAGGAGTTTTGGCTACAAAGAATACAGTGGCCACATTGTGCCTTTCAGGTTACTGTTTATAAGATAAGTTTTTTGCTTGGCACACCGATAAGAAGTGAGGGGGAAAAAAATACATCTTCCTAAGAAAGGTGACTAATTCATGTGAATTTTCTCCATTTCTCAAGATATACTCCAGTGTTATAGGTTCTTGTAAATTTCTGAGAGAAAAATGTTTCTCATCTTTCCTGTTAATAACAACATGGCAGTACACTGAGATCCTCACTTCTGAAAAGGGAAAGATGAGTTATATGAGTGTGTCAGTTGCATGCTCTAAGAAAGGGCCATTTCTTCCCATCTTCTTTTCTGGTGTCAAGCCCAGATGG
The DNA here is from genome assembly GCF_048544385.1 of Mastigoproctus giganteus. Lineage (NCBI taxonomy): Eukaryota > Metazoa > Arthropoda > Arachnida > Uropygi > Thelyphonidae > Mastigoproctus > Mastigoproctus giganteus. The sequence goes on from NC_143575.1 coordinate 20,669,900, forward strand.
ATGGATGGATGGATGGATGGTCATGATTTCCGGGTTTTCTGGGTTCACAAACCAAGGAATATATCTTTTTGCTTTTTATTTTGGCAGCAGAATGAAGTAGAGCAGAGTACATGTTATTGCATGAAAAAGCTATTAAATGATGTTCTTATTTATTCAGACAGAATAGTGTCAATGTGCTGCACAACAGTGGTTAGTGAAAAAGGTATTAATTTGGGTGATAACATGACTAGAATATGATGAAATTGCAATGGCATTCCAAGGGTAAAATATGTAGGTAGAGTGGACAGTAAAGAATAAAAAGTTGAATTACACGAAGAGAGATGTTCCCTCATTACTCTTATTAAGAGAAATGTAGAACAACATTATGAAATGAAATATAATAGTATTAGCAATGGCCACATGGTGCAAGGAAGCCTCGCTGGCTAAAATAAAACTTCCTGCAATCCAGTCTGAACACCTCTCCCAGTAACTTTAAATTATGGCCCCTTGTTCTAGAATCATTTATAAACATGAAAATTTTCGTCCACATTCATTTTGCTTATGCCTCTCAGAGCCTTAAATACCTCAATCAAGTGTCCTCTAAGGTGCCTAGTTTCCAGGCTCTGCAACACACATTCCAAGTATTTTCTCACATGGACACCCTTTTGCCAATCTCACCAGGCAAGTTAATAATGGACCTTTACTCAATAGAAAGTTTCTGATTTCTTTAAAAAAGACAATATAACTGCAAACAAGCCATGTAGACCCGATTAAATGTTTAATTCTTAATATTTAATGCAATTAAAGCTTATTGTTTAAAAAGCCTTATTATTTTTATCAATTTTAATAAATATTTTCATAAACTATTTTTTCTTTTCATATTTGTGTATTAATACTACCTAAATTAACACGCTTCTGGATTGTGTATAAATTTGCTTGTTTTTTTTTTAACATGAAAATATTTACATATTTTCACATTTTGATTACAAAACAGATCTCTTTAATTACAAAGGTAATTCAAATAAAATCTGTAAAACCAACAAAAAACATATTATGCAAAAATTTATAATCTCATAGTAACAAATGGGCCTGGAGTACTGGGGTCCATAGTTTCAAATACATATATATATACACAGTTATGCCCAGTTAATTTATTAAAGTACAAATAAAATAAAATATAAGTACAAAATTCAGTAGCTTTCGGAACCCGTGTCCCTTTATCAACTGACAAATTTGAATACATTACAAGCAAATGTGGCACGTTACTTATGCGTCATTGTTGTAGCACGGACGTGTGCTGCCTTACGCCAGTGATCATCCATCAATAAAACGGTTGTCTCTAGGATGGGATGTATACACATGCCTTTCTGGCGATTTAATGCCTTAGGGTTGTTTATTATGTTTAGTGACTCTAGCCATAGGTGGTGGCGAAAGTGTCGCGTGTGGTCCACTATCTCAAAGTCGCGCTTGGGGTCAAGATCGTGGTTGGTAGCCCAAAAATGTTCTGCGAGCACGGACTGGTCAGTTTCGGCAAGCCGGATTGCTCTGTCGTGTTCCGTAAGGCGATCCTGGAGACGTCTCGATGTCTCACCTACGTAGCAACTGTTACAGGCCCTACAGGTGATACGGTACACTACATTGCTGCGTAAGACAGGTGTGACAGGGGTCTTCACACTGGAGACAAGTGAACGTAGGCTCTTACCGGGTAATTGCACACATTTGATGTTGTAACTTCTCAGGATCTTCGAGATATGTCCTGACACTCCTGGATAGTACGGAATGTAGGCAGACGATATGCCGACTTGCTTCGGAGGTCTTGGGTTGGAAGTAAGTTCTTCTGCCTGTAACAAGCATCTGTTAAGTACATGGGATGGATAACCGCATCTGGTTAGGTCCGCCTTCACACGGGAGATCTCGTTACGTCTAATTGTGTCGGTGCTGGAATGGCTCCAGGCCCTGGAGAATAGGGTGCGGGTAGTGCTATTGAGATGGCTTGGAGCGTGGCCGGACCCGTAGTTGGTGAATTGACCGCACCACATGGGTTTGCGGTATACTGAGGTCTCTAGACTTGGGCCTACGCGATGCACTAGCACGTCCAGAAACGGGAGCGAACCGTCCACCTCTGATTCTATGGTAAACTTGATGAAATTGGATAGAGAGTTGAGGTGTTCTAGTAGTACCGTTTCAGAACCACGTGGTATTATGGTAAAAATATCGTCGACGTATCTACACCACGTTGTAATAGGTGTAGGTGGGTTCTGGTGTATCTGCTCCTCTAGATCTTCCATGGCGATGTTAGCTACTACAGAACTGACAGGGGCACCCATAGCAGTGCCATGTACTTGTTTGTAGAGTGAGTCTTCAAAGGTGAAGATGCTGCTAGAGAGGCATAGGTTGAGGGCGGTACAGATGTCATCAGTGGATAGTGACGTCCTTGATTGGAGGCTTAAGTCGCTCTCAAAGAGCCTTCTGGCGCAGTGCACGGCCTGTTGGACGGGAATCGAGGTGAATAAAGAAACCACGTCAAATGATGCCATGACAGAGTTGTCAGGGATTGAAATGTCCTTAATGATGTTAATAAATTCACTGCTGTTTTTAACGGTGTGAGATGTATTACCTATAAGAGGCGAGAGGAGGCTCGCGATGTGTTTGGACAGTTCATACGTTGGGGCACTGCAGCAAGACACTATAGGTCTGAGAGGAATACCCGGTTTATGGATCTTTGGTAATCCGTAGAATTGCGGTAGTTGGCAGCCAGTAGCATGTAGAAGATGGTGAGTCGCGGTCGGGATTTTCTTATCTTTAACATTTGCTTCCAGACGTTTCAAGACTTTAACGGATCGAGTAATAGGGCCAAGGCTTTCTCTCGGTAGGCTGATCGGTCCAGCACAACAGTCCGGCGCCCTTTATCCGCAGGAAGTACAACGATGGAGTTGTCTTTTCTTATAGATGACAGGGCGGCACGCTGGCGGTGGTTGAGGTTTGAGTACGTTTTTCGAGTGTTGCGGAGGACTGCGGCAGTCTTGAATCGGATCTCGTTGGCAGTTTCTTCGGGAAGGTTGGTAATACTGGCTTCTATACCCATAGCGAGCTGTATGATGGGAGGTTTCGATGGTATAACGGCGAATTGATAAAGGGACACGGGTTCCGAAAGCTACTGAATTTTGTACTTATATTTTATTTTATTTGTACTTTAATAAATTAACTGGGCATAACTGTGTATATATATATATGTATTATAATCTCATGTCAGATTATCGACTGAAATCTGTTACAAACACTGAGCACCCACATAGCACCATCTGTTGGAATTATTAGGAAATGGTTAATGTTCAAGATTGCAGTAGCACCCTTGCAATCATGAAAGGTAGAGATGTGATCTGTAATCACATTTTTGAATGTAGAAGGAATAAAACTTGCTGAAATTTATTGCAGAATGTTGGCTCAGTATGGTAAAGCAATGGCAACTCTCTACAAGTGGATATTAACTAACTTATTAAATGAGGAAAAGACAGAGCAACCAGATGCTATGAAGTAATCCAGTCAGAGAGCAAGGTGTAAACTGCTTAGTTGATCAGTCTTGATAAACAACATTTCTATTTATTCTGTGAACTGCATATGTTCTTAAGGTCAGTGGTTGTTTTTTCAGAACAAAAACCTTATAAAACTCTATCTTCCCATCACACTAGTCTGATTCAAAACAAAAAAATTACAAAGTCAGAAGCCAAAGAGAAATACATATACAACAACAATATAATGGTCAGGATGTACAGAATCTTTGCTTTTTCTATATATCAGCATATATCAGCTAACTCATAAGCAAAATATAGTTTTAAGTATCAAAAATGCTAAGGATTCTCCTCGATCAGGACACGTACATTATGTTGTGGCACCAGAAGTCATAGTGATGGTGAAAAAATTCATATGAGGAAACTGTCATATAACTACTGAAGAAACTTCTATGGTGTGCAAGATTAGTGTTGGTTCAGCAAAACATGAAAAAGGTACAGTGCATCTATTATCAGTAGTCATTTAATTATAGATATTATTATTATAGCTATTATTAGTGAGGAGTTACATTTTCGAAAAGCATGTGTTTGCTGGATTCCTTGGTATTTAACATCAGAACTGAAGGAACTGTGACTTGACGTGTTATGTAACTCTTGAATGGTATAAGCAAGGAGGAGCAACCTTTTTGGAACACAGTGACTGAAGATCAATCCTGGGTACACTACATACCCAAAAAAAAAAAAAAAAAAATGCACAAGTTCAGAGTGGTGCCATCCAGGCTCACTTCAACAAAAGAAAGCCCATATCCACACACTGGCTGAGAAACTATTACTCACTGTATTTTGAGACCATAAAGGAGTAATTCAAGAATATTTTCTGGAGAGAGAAGAAACAGTTATTAGTAACAAATACTGTGATGTGTTTCTGTATCGTTTAAAGGCAGCAATTCAAAAGAAACATTATAATTTGCTATCCTCAAGTGTGTGCCTGCAGCATGATAACACCCATCCTCATACTACCTGCACTGTGCAAATGGTTTTAACACCAACTACAAAACTTCTCTTGACATAATTAGAGGAAGCATTTTGAATATAATGGGAACTATATTAAAGGTTGACATAATAGTGTTCTTATTTATGAAATACAAATTTTAACTTTTGCAGTTTTCATTTGATTGACCTTTGCATATTCTACAATTCAGATTTTCGCTAATTTGGACTACCCATTGTCTCCCCCCCCCCAAAACTTTAGTTGAAATTACTGAAATTTTATTACAGGATTTGGTTCAAACAATGGAAATACTTTTTTCAGTGGTATCTATAATTTTCTCAACTTAACTTCCTGTGTCAAGTTCTAATGACACAAAACATCTGTTTTGCAGCATCAGAAGTTTGTGCATATTACAAGAAAATCATTCTGGTACCCGCACAAAGCTTATCAGAGAAATTCAGTAACTACGAAAACTACTGGTTAAAATTTCTTTTCTGAAGTAATTTTTTTATAATTAGAGGTTACTGGAAGTTTTTAGGATTACCATAAAAATGATAATAAATAAACCAGATAATAAATAAATAAATTAATGATTATAAATAAATAAATAAAATCACAAAAAATATGAAGTGTACCAGAAAAAGCAAAAAGATTATCCGTGATGTATACTTTACTAAAATCTGAAATTTATATTATAATAATTATTATTAAGTTACTATATTCCTCATATTGTCAATATTTTTAACTCAATCAATCTTGAAAACAGGTGAAGCATGTTTTCAAGATTCCCTAATAATAAGTGTCCCTAAGACATACCAGAACAAACAATAAAACTTAAAAATTCACAAGTTTATTCTTGTAACTTACGCAATTCCAGGGATCTTCTGAATGTTCAAATTAACTTGGAATCTTGCTGCAAAATCAACTGAGATGCCAGTGAGCTAAAATAGTAAACAATAAGAGTGTGAAATAATACAGAAAAATCTAGATGAAAATCTTAGTTTTACAATTAAATTTTAAAAAACAAAAACAAGCTAGAAAACTTATTTAGTTTATAATCCAGTCATGAAATTCAGATATTCACCACTTTTTTTTTTTTTATTTTTTTTGTGTTGTAAAAATATAATGGCATAACCATTAATTTTTTTTCTAAAGCCATCATTTGTCAAGAAAACTTAACACTATTATTTTGTATCATCTTGTTATATGTACATTAAAGTAGCCTTTTTTTACCACTCAACTGATGCACTACTATACAACTAAAATATACACTATCCTTCAACATGTCAAAGGACACGTCACCCTTAGAAAGTGATGGTTAATTCCAGCAGTTACATGGCAGAAAAGGAATCACTTCACAGGAAGATGAAACAAAATGGACCAAGAAAAGGACCTTGATCCCTTCACAAGAGGTGATAGTAAGCTGTTAACAGAGCCAACACATCCGTGTGCCAGATAGAAGAAAGAGCAGGAGATCCAAAATAAACTGCTGAAAACATTGTAAGCTAGAAAAGACAGGGTAATGTGACAAATCACCCAGAGCCAGGTAGACCACCCCCACAGCATGTTGAGAGTTGAAATAGATAGTGAAAGGAAACTGCAAAATAATCCTTAATGAGCTCACTCAAGAGGCATTTGACAGAACTGGGATAAGTGTAGGATCTACAACAGTCAGAAAAATACTTGGTAGAATGGGTTACCATGGTTATACAGCTGCTTGTAAGCAGAAGCTATATTTCTCAGCAATGCATATCACTGCCTATCAATATTCTTGCCTTCGTTGCCTTCTATAAAGAAGCACACTTGACATTACAACAGTGTCATAATGTCAAAATGAATCGGACTACAGCTACACAGTCCATGTATTAGATCAGGGGTCACCAAACTACGGCCCGTGGGCCAGATCCAGCCCGCGTAGTCTGTTCATCTGCCCCGCCCTGCACTGTGCTACAAATGATCAAAATTTCTAAAATATATTGTAATTACTTATATGGAAATATAATAAATAGTGAATCAACGAAATACTACTGTTTCAATGACAGCTTGTGAGCGGGGCTTATACCTTGGCAACGGCGAGCGGCGGCGCACGTGACATCACAAAAGGGTGCTTTGTCAGGAACACCCGCCATTTGTTAACATAGTCGTATCTACCGCCCATCTCCGTCGATCATGGTTATGGGATATGATCGCTAGGGTGCAGCAGGGGATAGATGTTAGCGCTGTCAAAAGTTAGAGTGCAGTGCAACATTCGGCTGCATATATTTGGAATATTTTCTGTGAAGATAAGATAAACTTCCGTTAAAAGAAATTAAAATAAGTGTAAGTAAAAATAAGGTAAATTCTTGTAAAATATTATATATAAATAGTAATTATACAGTATGTAAGTAAGGGGCTTAGAGGGGAACAGGTATCCTGTGTGTTATCAGACACTCAGCCTAAAACACTGATGGATCCAATATCTCTCTATTACAGAAGATTTAGGAGAAGTCCGGTTGGCCTGCCTCCCTAAAATCCACTCATGCACACCTTCTCGATGGTAAGCCCTGTTACGTCACTTAGGTGGCAACGAACGTGTAGAGTGGTTCTCTTCAAGCGTGAAGAGGAAAAGACCAAACCCTCCAGCAATATGAAAGCACGACGAAACAAATGGCCCTCAGTCCCCAGCAGCTTTCACTCTCCCTCTTACGGCAGCGAGAGGATTAGAGTGGAAGCAGAGGGTGCTAAGAATCTCTGGGTACGATCAGGCTGCCATGCACGGAAACTGAACTTGGCCTGTTATAACGTAAGAACACTCATCGGTGAAGACAGAATATTAGAGCTGGAAAAGGAATTAGAAAATGTGAATTGGAATATCATCGGTTTGGCTGAAACAAGAAGAAGAAATGAATCACTTATAAGTTTATCACGTGGAAATCTGCTGTACACCAATGGAAACAGTGAAAGGAGTGAAGGTGGAGTTGGGTTTCTGGTCCATAAAGATTTTAAAAACAACATTTTGGAATTCAAAAGTACATCACCAAGGGTGTCAAGACTAATACTCAAGATTTCTAAGAGATACAAGCTAAAGATTATAATGATTTATGCACCAACATCGAGCCATGATGATGAAGAGGTTGAAGAAATGTACACCGAAATTGAGAGTCTTCTAGATGAGCAGAAAACCCACTACACTATTATTATGGGAGACTTCAATGCTAAGGTTGGAAAAAGACAAAACAGCGCAGAAAGAGGAACTATAGGAAATTTTGGAATTGGTGAAAGAAATGAAAGAGGTGAAAGACTTGTGGAATTTGCAGAATCTCAAGGACTGTCAGTAATGAACACTTTTTTCAAGAAAAGGGTGAACAGAAAGTGGACATGGAAGAGTCCAAATGGATTAACTACTAATGAAATCGACTTCATCCTCACTAACAGAAGATATATTGTGAATGATGTTACCGTCCTGAATAAGGTAAATGTTGGAAGTGATCACAGAATGGTAAGATGTACACTTGATATAGATGTAGGAAAGGAAAGGAAAAAACTGACTCGAGTAAATAATACAAAGGTCTTTGAGATAACAGAAGAGGAGAAAAAGCAGTATGTACTGGAACTTAAGAACAAGTATGAGCTTCTGCAGACTGCTGAGGACCAAGATATCGACGAGGAATATTACAACTTTTTGAAAGTGATAAAGCCCAAGAAACCTATAGGGAAAAAGAGATCCAAAGAAGAAAAAATTAGTCAAGAAACACTTATCATGATGAACCGAAGACGACAAATGAAGAGCAAGAAAAACACTGACAGGGAGAAAATTGAGTATACTGAGTTATGCAAAGCCATTAGAAAGAGACTCAGAGAGGACATAAGAAGATTTAACACAAGAAAAGTAGAACAAGCATTAAGGGAAAACAAAGGATTTAAATCAGCAGCCATGATCAGTAATACAGAAAGACAAATGATACTGAAACTGAAGAATAGTGATGGTGTACTTATAAACAGCAGAGAAGGCATAATTCAAATAGCAGACGACTACTATAGAGAATTATACAAGGAGCAGGGGAATGATGCCAGCAGTGGGGAAGATGGATTGCAAAGTAGCAACACATACGACATACCCAATATTCTTCCTGATGAGGTAGAGCATGCATTGAAGAAAATGAAGAATCAGAAAGCCCCGGGGGAAGATGAAGTTACTGTAGAGTTGTTAAAATTGGGAGGAAGAGACATAACACAAAAACTGGCAAGGCTCTTCACAAAGTGCATTAGAAAAGGTGTGACGCCTAAGCAGTGGAATAATGCAATCATAGTTTTGCTGCATAAGAAAGGAGATAAATCAGAAATTGGAAATTATAGACCAATTAGCTTGTTATCCCACATCTACAAGTTGTTCACAAGGGTCATTACTAACAGATTAGAAAGAATACTTGATGAGAATCAACCGAAAGAGCAAGCTGGCTTTAGGACAGGATTCTCAACTATGGATCACCTTCATGTAATATCACAGCTAATGGAGAAAGCAAATGAATATAAAACACCACTATGCCTGGCATTTGTGGATTATGAAAAGGCATTTGACTCCATACAGCATAAGGCAATGTTTCGGGCACTGGAAAGACAAGGCATTGATACCCCATATATTATGATTTTGAAGAAAATATATGAGAGTGCTACCTCCTTTATTAGACTAGACAAAGACAGTAGGAAATGTAAAATTGAGAAAGGAGTTCGACAAGGAGACACAATATCTCCGAAGCTGTTTACTGCTGCCCTTGAGGAAGCTTTCAGAAGATTAGACTGGTCGCAGAAAGGAGTCAATGTGAACGGAGAGTACCTAAACCATTTACGATTTGCAGATGACATTGTGGTCATAAGCCACGATCCCAAAGAATTAGAGGAAAATCTTAATCAGTTATGCACAGCTAGTAAGGATTTTGGACTAAAGATGAATATGGCTAAAACAAAAGTAATGATGAACAAGTATGCCACAGAAAGGGAAATAATGATTGAAGGAGCAGTAATTGAAAAGGTGGAGTCATATAGTTATCTGGGACAAGTTATTAGCTGTAATAATGATAAATGGCTGGAAGTCAAGAGAAGAATAAATTTTGGATGGATCGCATTCAGGAAATATAGTCACATACTGAAGAGCAATATCCCAGTTTGTCTTAAACGTAAAATAATGAACCAATGTATACTCCCCACCATGACTTATGGAAGTGAAACTTGGGCACTCACCAAAAGAATGGAAGAGAAGCTGAGAACTACACAGCGAAGAATGGAACGAATCATATTGGGAATCAGACTGTTAGATAAGAAGAGAAACACATGGATTAGGCAACAAACTCAAGTAAAGGACATTCTTATCAAAACTAAAGAAGTAAAATGGTCTTGGGCAGGACACATAGCTCGAAGACATGATGACAGATGGACTAAGAAAATAACAGAATGGTATCCAAGAGGAGCTAGAAGAAAACCTGGAAGACAAAGGCGGAGATGGATAGATGAAATTCATGAGTTTGTGGGTAGTAAATGGATGTCCAGTGCTCAAAACAGAAGGAACTGGAAAGTTGCTGGAGAGGCCTTCATCCTGCAGTGGATTGAAAATGGCTGATGATGATGATGAAGTAAGCAATTGTTTCTCCTTTCTAGATATTTTTCTTCACCGTTCTCCCATAGTTATGGCTACTAAGAAAAGAAAAGTAGATGCTGAGTGTCGCCTTTTCAATGAAGAATGAGAAGAAAAGCACTTCTTTGTGGAAGCAAGTAACCAAAGGACTGTGTGCCTGATATGCAACAACAGTGTTGCCGTTTTAAAAGAGTACAATCTTCAGCGTCATTATGAAACAAAACATCTTTTAACATTTTCGAAGTTTTCTGGAAAGTTACGTACTGAAAATTTTAAATTCATAAAACATAGTTTGGCATCACAAAGGCATGTGTTCATGAAAATATTTATTGAAAATGAATCTGTAACCCGTGTAAGTTACAAAATAGTAAATAAGATGGTAGAGCGAAGAAAACCGTTCACTGATGGCAGCTTCATCAAAGAGTGTATGATGGAAGCGGCAAATAACCTGTGTCCTGAAAAAGCTGATTTATTTAGAAGTGTTAGCCTTTCAGCAAGTTCAGTTGTGTAGAGAACAGAAGAACTTGGAGAAAATATAGTATTGCAGATACACGAAAAAGCTAGACAATTCTTGTGGTATTCTTTAGCACTGGATGAGTCTACTGATCTCTAGAGCACGTCACAACTTCTCATATTCATTCGTGGTGTTAATTTGGACTTTCAAGTCACAGAAGAGTTGGCATCCGTTTGCAGCATGCACGGAACAACAACTGGAGAAGATATTTTCGTGGAAGTGCAGAAAACTTTGCAAAGCTATAACCTTCAGTGGAATCAGCTTCGATGTGTCACAGTTGATGGAGGAAAAAACATGGCTGGTGTTAGGAAGGGTCTCGTAGGGAAGATTAGAACTAAGTTAGAAGATCTTCAACTTCCGGGTGCTTTGTTTATACACTGCATTATACATCAACAAGCACTATGTGGCAAGGATATTTCTTGCATACTGAAACCAGTCATCTCTGCGGTGAACTTTATTGAACTTAATGCCATGAACTTAATCACCGCCAGTTCCAGGCTTTTCTTGAGGAAATTGACTCTGAATTTTGTGACTTACCTTATCACACAGCAGTGTGATAAGGCTTAGCTGCAGTAAAGTCCTGTTTTGTTTTTATAAGCTACGAAAAGAAATAGATATTTTCCTCACCGAAAAGGATAGAGCTGATACACTTCTATCAGATCCTACCTGGCTATCAAAATTGTCATTTTTGGTTAACATAACATCTCACACGAATGAATTGAATTTAAAACTTCAAGGAAAGGACAACTTTATCTGTGACCTTTACCGAATCATTAAAGGATTTCGAAGAAAGCTATTACTTTTTGAAGCACAACTAGAAAGAGGAGATTTCTCTCATTTTCAGTGTTTCAAAGAATTTATTGCTAAAATCGGAGAAGATATCAATCTCGAGTTTCCAAAGAAAATTATTAATGACTTAAAAAAGCATTTTTTGGAAAAATTTTCAGACCTCGAAAGAATTGAAAGTGATATTCTTTTGTTTCAAACTCCGTTTCATTGTAACGTTGGTGACATGCCAGTCGAACTACAGTTAAGGATCATTGATTTACAAGCAAATGACCTATTGAAAGAGAAACACAGAGAACGAAATCTTGTAGAATTTTATCGCTGCTTATCTGATGAGTTTTCAAAATTAAAGTTTTCAAATGAGTTTTCAAAATTAAAGAAATTTGCCTCTAGTATGGTATCAGTGTTCGGTACAACTTATGTCTGTGAGCAAGCATTTTCAAAACTGAAATATGTAAAGTCCACATATCGAACAAGGCTGAGTGATGAACATTTAAAGGCAATCCTCTTGGTTGGGTGTAGCAATTCAAAAGCAAACATTGATGATATTTTAAAAGCTAAACACCAGTTCCATAAATCACATTAATATTTTCTGCTTATCTTATTTCTAATGTCGCCTTCCTTGATAAGTTTTTTATAAATAAATATATTTGTTATCTTTATTTTTCTATATATTCTTTATTTTTGCATATTTTGTGTATTGGTAAATAAATATATTCGTTGTCTTCATTTTTGTTGTTTGTTTGTTATTTGGTTTTTAGGAGCATTAGCAACTAAGGCTATAACTGTTCCGGGGATATGCGGTGGTCATTCCCAGACTTTTCCGCATCCTCCGTATTTGGTGGTCATGGGCTCGAACCCGGTCTAATCCATTTTTGTTGCATTTACTGAATTGTATATATTGAACAAAATGATTATACGGCCTGTGCTCGTCAATCTCTCGGTTATCTGGCCCGTTGTGAAAAAAGTTTGGTGACCCCTGTATTAGATGGATGAACCCAGGTGTGGTATATTCCCAAAGAACAGTTTCATCTAGCCTGTACTGCACTGAAAATGAAGTTTGGTGGTGGTAGTGTGATGGCACAGGCCTGTTTTATTTGGACTTGGTCCACTGGTCCTCATCAATGAAATAAATGCAACTATATATTTTGATATTCTGAACACCTCTGGGAAGTACAGTTTTGTGTTTTTTACAGTTCAGGTAACTCAAAATATTAGTCAATTCTGAACTCAACATATAATTCAGTTTCTGCAAGAAGTAAAACCTAGTTAGTCTGAAAATTCTCTCTCTTATATCATGCTGTGACACTCAAAATAGGAGTTGGCAAATGTTTGTGTAGTAATGTCTACTTCTGTTTTTGTCAGAATTCTGTGGTCCAGCTATTTATTTCACTAAGCTGAGGATGCATAATTAGCATATATTTACTGTTTGCTCATTTCTATAATTGTTATGCCTTGGCAGCCCACTGGAGGACTGCAATTGCCCCTCTAAATCTGAAACAGAAAACCAGAAACACAAATGAATGTCATCAATAATCAAAGGACTGAAACTATGAAAGAATCTCTGAAAGAATTACACCGTCAGCATTGTGATTCTACTAAAAGTAGCAACAAACGATAGTATCATATAAAAATATATTAACATATATCTAACAAATAATATTTTAAAAAAATTTTAGGACCTGCATGTCACATTATTTAAAAAATCATTATACCTTATTCTAAATGCTGGTTCATAAGGTACTCCTTTATTATAATAAAATAATTTACAATGCCATATTGAAAAAAATTAAAATTTCCTTGTTGGAACATACTTAACTATCCCAGAACCAAACCTTGGAAAAATGGTGACCCAATGACATAGCAAAAGAGAAAACTGGTGACAGCAAATGGTATTTGAATAAGATATAAACATCTTTTCCACATGTACTATAAACGGTTTAATAGTTTTAATAGCTTAGAAAATTAAACTCACTCACAGTTACATGCCAGCTTTTTATCTTTCTGAGCATGAATGAAGTCACTTTGAAAAGCTAATATATCTTTTCAGAGAGAGAGAGAGAGATATTCTGACTGCATTACCTACAAATATTCCTAATGATTATATACTATCTGACTTGTTCCTTTATACTATGTTATTAAATGTCTTTGTTATCACACATTAACTGGCTTACACCATTCCTGCCAGTAATGCAATATGAAGATGTAAGCACTGTGTGCAAAACTAATTTTCATGCATTCTTACATACATAAAGTCAACGAAAATTGTTATATACAACTATAAATCGTTGCACGTAGATCTAATTTATGTTCAATCTATTATGAGAAGATTATATGAAAGTAACTCATTTCTGAATACAATATTTAAGCAACTAATAAAAGCATTATTACAATATTAAAGTGAATGTTGACATAGAATGTCACATATAATCAGTGTAGTGAAATGACAAGATTTCATAAGTGAATTCCTCAAACAACCAATTTTTTAAATACATTTTTAACACCTTCTAAAAAGTGCTAAAATGTATTTAAAATTTTAAAATTTCATTAATAAAAATTACTCACTGGTTCTATGTCCACATGAAATCCATGTTTTGAGGCAACTGGATTCATACCTATAACATTACTTACATAAAAATGATCAGCAAGGTAAAAGTGAGGAAGTGACATTACTGCCGGAGCACCTATGGATATAAACAAAAATATTTAAATGAAAACTAAAAACAAATACACAACTGATATCTGAAAATGTCAGATAAAGTTATCAATTCAGTACACATTCTGCAATTTTTTATGTTAATTAAACAAATTACTGTAAAATTATTCAATATTATGATTCATATTCGATATGATTCAATATTCTGTAAAATTATTCACTTTTAGTAATTAATTTTCAGAAGTTAAATGTTTGACACAAGCTTAATTTAAATACTGTGATAAACTAGGTAAATTATATAAATAAACCAGTGTCTTCTTATAACTGTTCAGTTAAATGCTAAGGTAATTCTGCTCCACCTACAAGGTCAAAAGTTTGCATATGGGTGCTACACTTTCTCCTATTTATCAAAGGGAAATTTTTGAGATTAAGTAGCACAAAGGAAAATTTTAATTCTAAGGCCATATATAAGTGCAGCATTTGTACTTAAAGTACATGTTCTTATACCACATATCCCTGTGACTTATAACAACTACTCTTCTGAATTAAAGCAGTCTCATTTGCTTGTAATAGTCTGTTTTATCCAATGTCAAAAGTTTTCAGTGTCGATTTAGTTGCACAATGTTTTTATTATGGTCAGCTTTGCACAGTATGTTTGCCATTCAGTGACATATATAATCTGTATATTCCTTCGCCAGGTAGGAAGACCATAAACAATTTATACAGAAGCATCATAAAAGGTTTGCAAGTTTCATTTTAGGATACTATTACAATAAACTGCTATTCTGTACTGTTTCATTACAAATAAGCAGTGCTACTTATTGTTGTGAAACGGCAGGAGAAATATGGTGCTGGCTCTATGATAAATTTTCAAATTTACTGTATATTAAATGTATATACACTAAGCGATCACTGAATTATGACCATCCACCTAATACCATGTAGCAGCTGTTATCCATTTGTATTGATAACAGCTGCTACTCATCTAGGTATTGACTCCATTAGATGTCTGAAGATGTCCGTAGGTATCTACAGCCATGCTGCCTGCAAGACTTTCCATAGTGCCAGAATCAATGATGGTTGCATGTCCATATGTCTCACTTCCTGTTCCAAAACATTCACACAGGTGTTCAATTGGATTGAGTCAAGTCAATAAAATTAAATGTAAAGGGAAGTTCAGAAGTTCTTTGTTCACTGTGGTCCTCGAATTACTTGCGTAGTGTGACTTGATGACACGGTGCAGTATCATCTTGGAGTATTCCATTTCTGTTTGGGAAAAAAATGCAACATGGCAGGGTACATGTTGGCTGTTAAGAGCTGTCAGTAGACCTCACCATTGAAATGTTGGTCCATACGCACCAGTGGCTTAGTTCTTGTCAGCAAAACATTTCCTGGATTATAAATCATGAATTATGACCATCCCACAAATAGGGTGGTCATAATTCAGTGATCATCGAGTGTATAATTATGTTTTAAACACCCTTAGGCAATGTTTGCAGAGTTCTCCCGAGAAAATCAGACTTTTCATCCAGTAAAAGAAACAAAGTGATCACAGAACATACAAATTATACCAATGCCTCATACCTCTGTTGCTTTGGCACAAAAAAAAAAATAATAAAATAATAATAATAATAAATAAAAAAAAAATCAAAAA
Source organism: Mastigoproctus giganteus (assembly GCF_048544385.1). Lineage (NCBI taxonomy): Eukaryota > Metazoa > Arthropoda > Arachnida > Uropygi > Thelyphonidae > Mastigoproctus > Mastigoproctus giganteus. Next base: position 20,685,597 of record NC_143575.1, read on the forward strand.
TCAAGCATAAGATTACACAGATGTAAAAGGAAACGATAATCGAATATTCACAATTCTATAGCATGGGAAACAACTGTATTAAGAAAACTAAACAAAATGGAAATTTTTAGAAACTTGTAGAAACTTTTAGAAACACAGATGTAAAAGGAAACGATAATCGAATATTCACAATTCTATAGCATGGGAAACAACTGTATTAAGAAAACTAAACAAAATGGAAATTTTTAGAAACTTGTATCCTTGATATATCCAAATTTTGGAATTCAAGGTTGTATCAGGAGTTGTTACCTGGGTGAAGGTAAAGAAAGCCTGCACAAGAAGCACGCAAAAGTTCGATGAAATTTACTGGTAAAAGTACTTTGCCGTAATGGCATTTGTATTGTTTCTCGCTCAGTAAACATACAGCAGGTGTTTATCGGTCAGGAGTAACCTGATCTTTTTTCTTTAGAATCACAGGTGGACTAGTGAATAAATTGTTTATTAAGAAAAAAAAAGGCAAAGGAAGCCCACACGAGAAGCACGGCAAACTTCCAAAAGGTTTACCTGTGAAACTACGTTATGAACATTTTTTACGACGCCAGAACTTCCATGATTCAATGTTCATGATTCAATTAGTGTTCAAAGTTCATGATTCAATTAGTGATTCTAAAGAAAAAAGGTCAGGTCCCCCCCCCCCCCAGAGGGTTTCAAGCTCCCGTAGGATTCAACTTCTACTCCAGACTGATCTGTTTATCAAGAGATCATTTTTAGAGATGCGCGAGGTTATTTTATTTATTTATTTTCACCTTATAGATTTGATTTGACCTTGTAGAATGTCCTCTTTAAAATGTTAAATGGCATATGGTAAAGTTACCTTGGTTTTCAACCAAACCTGATGATAATTAGCATTTTTAAAGGAAAATATTGCAAAGCAAAATTATATATATATAAACCCTCCAAGTATAAACTAAAGCAGGGCTGCTCAAAGTAGTAGCCACAGGCACCATGGTGCTCTCAGTAAGTTCAGGTGGTGCCCTTGAACAAGCGGACCACTTTTCTGAGAATGTGGTTGAGGAAATTCTACGATATAAGCATCAGATATTAAATCATTTTCAAATAAAATTAAATGTTTTAAGCATTTAAATTTACACTCTTTTCCTTTGCCTGTACTACTAAAATAATATTCTGTTATTGAAAATAAAACTCAAACTATTTTAAAAAAATCTGCCTATAAATTTGCACAAGCAAATTTATTAGACAACTGACATTCATTTAATGAACTTCATTTCTCTACAGTTAACATTTTACACACATTTTTGGGTAAATATTCTTTTTGTACTACTCTCAACTTAAAAATAAAAGGCACCTGGCCAGCCGAAAAGGTCAGACAGCATTGACTTAATACATCTCTTATAAATGTCTTGAGACCCCCAATTAATGACATTCAAACAGATGGCATCAGAAACTAGCATCCTAACTACTTGCATGGGGTTTCTTCTAAAAAAGAACTTCTGAACTTTCCTTTACATTTAATTTCATTGACAACTCAGCTGTTATCCACAATTTAAAAAAAAAAAAAAAAAAAAAAAAAAAACTGCATGTATTCAGTTTGAAACAGATAATTTTGTAGGTTTAATAAGGAATTAATTTTAAATTTGGCATAGTTGGCATGATTTATTGCATTGGGAGAGGTGTCAGCATCCAAAGGAAACTGAATCGAAATTTTGTTTAGTAAAAGATTTGATTTTCAAAAGCTACTTACTGTGTTGACAAGCACTTATATCTATAGCACCAGATGGAAGATTCATAGATGTTGCAAAACAAGCATTATCCGGATTATTAGTAGCATTGGCAAAAGCATCAGCAGTAGCTATAAAACGTCGTGATTTCACTCCTAAATGCTCTACAGATTCTTGAAAATGAAGAGTAAGTGATCTGCAAGAAAATAGTCATTAGAATACATCCAAGCAAACAGCAGTGAAAGGATGGACTAGCACTCATTACCATATATATATATTTATTTATTTCTTTTATTATTTTTTGTTTTGAACGTCTAATAAAGAAAAAGGATATCTCCACACACTCAGTTGGCTTTTTATTAGCAAAAGGGCATTATGTAGGAATGAACCGGTCTCTGTAATGCTGGCAAAGGCTCAAAGTCAGGAACAGCTGATATAAAATTGAAGTTTGCACACATACAGATCACTTTTTGAGTGTCTGTGAGGAAAAATAGGTTGGCATTGAGATCTTTTTAACTTCAAATGTGAAATGACTGTGGGGGCAAGACGAGCCAGTGGCTCAACAATAGCAAACATGGTCAAGTGCTCCCATTCTGCAGTGTCACAAGTCTATCATGACTGGCTCAACAGCAGTTGAACAACCAGCTAAAGGGCATATATGGGACAGCCATATGTGGTCAAAGCCCAAGGTGAGTGTCCTGCATCTTGTCTTTAAACACAGCAACAATGTAGCACAGTGGTCCAGCTAATCACCCAGTACAACATGGGAATAGCAAGACCAATATCCACATGGACTATGCACTGGACATTAGCTTGCATTACCCCATCACCATAAACCAGTCAGCTATTCATTTTCAGAGAAAAATACAAAAAGTCTCATTTACAAAATAAGTAGGCTGTTTTCAAGAAACAATATTTAAATGACACATGGTGCTACACTGAGTTAAGTGGCTTATTCTGATAATCTATACATACAGTAATTACATCTACATAGTAGTTACAGTAATTATTGTTTTGGTAAACCTTATCCCCTGTTAGCACAAATCAAGTGATTAAGCCAGCAAGAAGAGGTATGCGTGAAAATCTCACATTTCTGCTAAAATTAATGGTTGAAATGTCTTCAGGTAAAAGTGCTGTATTTAAACATTATTCTATGACTTTATAACAAATAAAACACTCTCATACTCACTGGTAGATGTGTGCGTGCCTCGCAGTTCTTCCCTTACCACCATTAAAAACTGTTTATCACCCATCAATTTTCTTCTTAATATATAAATAATATATTAAAAATTAAAAAAATTAATAAGAAATTACAAGTTGAAGTGTGAATGCTGTGGGGCCTAACTGTTTGAAAGCTGTCTATTATTGTCCCTTTGTCATCTCCAAGGGCAATAATACATCACTATGTTAATTATTTGAGGCTGTGATAAGTGCAGAAAGCCTCCCAACATTTCAATTAACTGCTATTACACTTTTTGGCCACTGAGTAGCCAGTTACATCTCCTATATCCACTGCTATAAAATATTATGGAAATCCAATGCTACAGGCAGAAAATGCTACATTTGTGTCAATCATAAGAGTTTTAAAAGACTTGGAACCTAGATGGTCCTGCATTACTTCTTTAACCAGTGACTCCATTATTTTCCCTGGAACAGAAGTTAAACTAACAGATCTGTAATTACTCGTGTCATCCTTTGATCCTCCTTTGTGAATTGGGGATGCATTTGCACTTCTCAGCCTGTGGGGATTTCTCCTGAATCCAAGAATGCTTTCATAATTATGGTTAATGGTTTGCTTAGTTCCTTTGCAGCTTCCCTTAATATAACTGAATAGTTCCCATCCACCTCAGGTGTCTTAATATATAAATTCTTATGTTTAACTTCAGCAATTTCTCTTCCACCTTCCTCTCAGTTATTACAAAATTATTTAGTTCCCTGTTGGAGTTTGATAAACTTCTGGTCTCCACTTCCCTACAGAATTCCTCGTGTACATTTAGATGCAAAATACTAATTCAGTTTGTCAGGTACCCAAGCAGGATCATCAACAGTCAAACTGTTGATATCAAATGGACCAACCTGATTCATCCCCTTCCTTCTAGAGTTTACATGAGTAGAGAGGAGAGGTCTTTGCATCTTTTGCCAAAGATTTCTTGTAATCTGCCTTCACTTGCCGAACTTTCTCTGCAACTGGATTACAGACTAGCTTAGGGGTTGGCAACCTGTGGCTCTTTGAACATATAACTGCGGCTCTTTAACTTTTAGCTCACACGAAGTGCAATTTGAAATGGAGTTAGAGGACTTAAAAATCAAGGACATGTGGAGTGCAAGACAAAAATGCTTTAAAACTGAAATTGAGGATTTGGAGAGGCAAAAGGCTACCTTTGTAATTCTACACAAATGGACGGCAATACATGAGTTGAAAAAGCAAGACCAAATTGTGTTCAATATGTGGAGTAGTTTACCGGACAAATATATAATTTTGAAAATATTTTCATTTGGACTTCTCTCAGTTTTTGGTTCTACGTATTTCTGCGGACAAATATTTTTGAACATGAATTAAATTAAAAATAAATCAAGAAACCATCTGAACAATGCGAGTCTCTCAGCTTGTTTAAAGATGAAAATTACGGCATACTCGCCTGATGTTGAGAGACTCGCTCAAGAAGTTTAGCAGCAAAAGTCACATTAATTTGTACCTAATTGGATGTTTGTTATGTTTTTTCAAAATTAATAAATATTTCAAAAAATATACATTTTTTAATAAAACACCTTCCCACTCTTTTCCATTTCTTAAAAAACTTCCCCCTCCTCTCAGCTTGAGCTGAGGTGTGGCTCTTCAGATTTTTTTTTTTTTTTTTTAATTATAGCAAAAATAGCTTTTCACTCAAAAAAGGTTCCAGACCCCTGGAGTAGCTTATATCTACCACAGACTTCTGTGTCACCTAGTAATTTATATGCATCCCATGCATTTTTCTCCTCTGCCATGAGTCTCATTAGTTCATTTGACATCCACTTAGGCCTAAACCTTAAACTGAATTTCTTAGTTGGTATGAAAAGCCTAGTAGCTTCTATCATGATTTCCTTGAATTCTTCCAATTTAGAATTTGCTGTTGGAATACCATCAGTTTGTTCCATTGTATAGAGCTGCAAGAGTAGCTCATGGTGTCTTGTCAATGATACACAGGAATTTTTCTAGCAGGGATAAGGAGGTGATTATCCCCTTGTATAAAGCAACGGTCAGGCCCCATCTTGAGTACTGTATACAGGTCTGGAGGCCTCATTTTAGCTGCTGGAACAAAGGGTTACTCTACAAAGAAAGGCTTAAGTTTTGCACTTGTGAGGGGATCTGATTGAGGTGTATAAAGCCTTGAATGCTTTGAGCATGCTCAATGTTGATGGAATTCTTCCTCTTTCTCAGAATAATCACCTGGGAGGACAAATTCAAATTGAGGAAAGACAGTTGTAGGATAGATGTGCAGAAGTTTGCCTTTAGCCAGTGGGTGGTTGATTGCTGGAACAAACTTTCATCTGTCATTGTAGAAGTTGATAGCTTAAATAGATTCAAGGCAGAACTAGACAAACATTTGGAGCAAGTGGATGGGTGAAATAAGTTTTTTTTTTTTTTCGTCTGATGATATATAAGCTTGCTTTCTTGTATCATATGCCTTTACTAATGCTAATGATCTCAAGTTGCCCACTTTTGGGAAAAAAGAATCTGGTCATTCTATTCTTCTGAGTACATGACTCTCTATTAGTCTGTGGTAAGCTGTTATTAATATCAAGGACTGCATACACAGCTGCCAACTTTTGACTTGAAAAGCTGGAGATTAGGTATTTGTAGGGAGAATGAAACAGGTTTTTTTTTTTTGCAGAAATAGGGTGGAAAAACTAAAAAAAAAAAAAAAAAACAGGTTTTTACAAAAACAGTTCTCCCCAAAAACAGAGGAAAACAGGCCTTTTTTTTTTTTGGAAAAAACAGAAGTTTTTTTAAAGTCTGCACTGCAGTACACATTAGATTTTATTAACAGAGAATACATATTTTGTATTAAACACTGTCATTAGATTGTTTACACTACAGTATGCTTCTAAATACTAGCTTAGTGTTAACATTTTTCACTGTTTGGATTTCTATTTGCATTGTCTGTTAAGACAATCAACTATGATTTCTTAAAAAAAGATAATATGGCAGACTTTGCACATTTTGAGAAATGTTGCATAAAGGTTTTGTTTACAACAGCACTGCCATTCAGAGCCTATCAAGAGCATTTCCAAAACTGCACTAGAAAGAGAAGATCTAAATTCATTTTTTTTTTTTTTTTTTTTTTTATTCCACCTGGTTGAAATTCTCTGACACTCAGCATTGCTATGAGGAATTATTAAAATGCCATGAATGACTTGGAATAACTTGTTATATTTTGTTTCCTTGTGCACTTGTCAGTTCCCCAACCAAGAACTACTGTATATCAGTTATTTCTTCTTTCAAAATAGTGCAGGTAAGTTTTCATATTGAAATTGACAGAACTGATCTGCAGAATATCTTTTTCTTTACTCAATGATATTGAGAAGTACTGAAATTTTTTTTTTGTTTTTGTGAAATTGATTCACTTCAATTTGTTCAAAAAACTTGTTCTCTGACCAGTATCCTTGGTGGTTTTCCAAATACAATTATATTTAAGTTAAAGTTAAATATTATTTAATTTTATGCTTCCAATAAGCTGATTGAACAACTTACTATCTATCAATTCTGTTCAGAACTAGAAGATGACTGCCACAAGGATGTACACTTTGATCTTAGGAATTCATGACAGAAAGTTGCTAGCCACAAACCAGGTTGGCAATTTACAAAATTTATTCATAGTCATTCAGTTTCTGCTATGAGTGTATTAAATATCTGAAGTTGTAACACTTCATTCAATCATAGTAGCATACTAATCATATCAACAGTACATGTAACTTGCATTTAAGCAGTGTTTTTTTTTTTTACCAAAACACTTTATGGTAATTTTACAGCATCAGCCTGTCTCAACATATTGTCTCTGAACTTGTCTCTCATTGGCATATCATAACTGCGATTGACAAGGAAAGCAGTCTTTACTAATTTATTGAGGAGGGCAGTGTTTTGGCTCATATTTCTAGACCCTGTTAGCAATGTGGGTTAGAATTTTAAAACATGCAATTCATTTTTTTTTAATTAAATCTTTCAATTATATTAGTTTTTAATAAACTTTAAGTTCTTTTATTAATCTTTATTGATTTCTAAATTGAGAGAAGGTACCATCCCTGTGCCATATCATGTGTATTGCATCAGAAATATAAAAACCTGCAGAATAAAGGGAGGGTTTGTTTTTTTGTCTATTTTACTATTGTTTTTACTTTTTTTTTTGCACAAAAAAAAAAAAAAAAAATAAACAGTGAGGTGGAGAAATGGCAGGTACTTGAATATAATGATTGAACTGTAGGTGTTGTTTTTGTTAGAGTAAAGGCTTGTTGGCACAAGGGCTACTATGGCCAAAGTGCACCTATTACTGTGGGATGACACAAAACAGGTTTACAAGTGAGTACATAGATTTTTTTTTTTTTTTTTTTTTTGAGATACCTGAAAAATTTTGCTAAGCTGACACTATATCCAATAATATGACTCAGTTGTAATAGTTCAACTGTAGTTGCAATTATAAGTTGAATTTAGCCACAATGGTTGCTGGTCCATTATACTGAACTGCATTAAGAATCACATATAAAGTATCATCAAACATTAATAAAGTGCTAATGCACATATGGGGATATTATTAATAGCATTTTAATTAATTTAATGAACAAGATGTTGAAATGGCAAAGTTATAACCTCCTGTTGAAATGTGTAAAGACTGACAGAGTGCAAACAGATAGCAGATGGATCTTGGCGAACTGTCTTTACATATAAATTTACCCTGTGACATGAGAAATTTTATTATTGTTATATATGTGTTTTTAGAATGTATGTTATATATTCACATATAACTGTGCATATGCGTGTGCATTATTTCCGTAGTAAATACTTTAATATTTCGACACACACACACACCATTGAATATTTCATCTTTACCAATAATTTGAAGTTTTGAATATTATAACTAAATTAAATTTGAAATGTTTGATTTACATGTCATGTCCATGTTTATTATCTCACTGTTACTATTTCTCAGAAACAAACTCTGAACACAATTTTAATTCTGATAGTCGCCCTCTCAAGAATTGCCCAAAATCACATTTTTACGTGCGCGTGCACACCCACACAAGCACACCTCTATTGTCTTCACCATCACTATGTCCATCTGTTTGTTTGTCTATCCAACCATCCAAATGTAACAACTTGACTCCCAGTGGATGGATTTTTAAGAAATTTTAAATTTGGACCTTTTAAAATTATTTTTCAAGGCATTCCAAATTTCATTAAAATTGGACAAATAGAAATCTGGCAAATTATTATTTCTTTTTTTTCACTCACAATTTGTGTTAAAAGAAAAATTCATTGATTTAATGTAGTTTTAATGGAGTATTGTTAGCTTCAGACAGTCTGTGCATGCTTCACGTGTATCGTTATGTAAGACTTTGAATGTGGTGTTGCTTATGAAGAGATACATATATATAGAGAAAAGAGACTTGAAGAGAAAAAAAGAAAAAGAAAATAAAAACAAGAGTATATGGGAGGAGAGTAATAAATATTATACATTTGTAATTAAACTGAACAACTAAGTTTTGGGAACTTCATTTGTTTTTATTAAGCATTTTATAAAATTATAATCTTTAAGTAATTATTTGATAATATAACTATATTTACTTTTCACTTCTGTTAATCACAGAAAAAGAAAAAAAATTCATTTAATTTAAGAAAAAAATGAACATGCCTAAAATTTAGTGACTGCATACATTAACTAACTTGTTTAACTTATGTAGGATACAGTGGTTTGTGGCTTTGGGTTTTGAGCCTTTATGCTATCTGTGACTGTCCACAGAGTAAACAAAATCAGGGTAAACTGATAATAGGAGATATATACAGCGGGCCCCCGTTATAACGCGGTTTACTTTACACTGATTTGCTATAACGCTGTTCTTATATTATAACCCGTATCTGACTATAACGCTGTCACAGATCACTATAACGCTCTTTTACAGATTGCATTTTTGGCATATTTAACGAAATCGTTTCATTTGATGGAGTCGATAGCTTGAAAATGAGTGCCAAAACAGCATTAAAACGTTTCCCACGCCGACTTGAGAAATTTTCCCACGCTAATTTAATTCCGAGATCAACATTTTAAAAAATGATCAAGTATATTGCTTGTAATATTAGCGTTATATGCATTTATCCGAAGTCTAGTCATCACTCAGTAGAGTATTAGACATCGTGCGTAATGGACAGTTTACTCGAACATTGAATCATAATTAATTCAACCAACGCAGTTACATTTTCGAAGAGTTAATAATGGCCGATAAGAATGAAAAAGCAACGTCTGGGCGCAGTACGAAGACTATAAATGTAAGAAAAATACTGAATTTGAAAATTAAATTAGACGTTTTGAAGTGAAAACGATTCCGGTCAACGACAAGCAGATGTGTGCCATAATTTAGGACTTGCAAGTTTAACTGTAAGAACAATTATAAAAAAATAAAGAATTAATTTTAGCAGCGGGAAAGATAGCTGTTCCACTGCAAGCAACTAGGGCTAGGCCGACTATTAGGATTGAAATGGAAAGACTAACTAATTTTATTGAAGATATCCAATGCAGAATTCAGTTAAGTTAAATATTATTAAAAAAAAAAGGAAAGAGAGAGAGAGAGATTAGGCAATATGATGATCTGAAGAAAACTCACCTAAAAAAAAAAAAAAAAAAAAAGAGAGAGAGAGAGAGATTAGCCAATATGATGATCCAAAGAAAACTCACCTAAAAAAAAAAAAAAAAAAAAAATGTGGAACCATTTAAAACTAGTAAGGGCTGGTTGAATAGATTTAAATTCCAGGGAGGAGCTGCAAGTGCAGAAGGAGCCGAAACTTTCAAAAGAGAACTTGTTAAAATTATTGAAGCAGGGTAATTATGTGTTATACTTCTCAACAAGTTTTTAACATAGATGAAGCAGGACTTTTGTGGAAACGAATACCTAAAAGAACTTTCATATTGAAAGAAGAAAAAAACATGCCAGGTTTCAAAGCGGCGAAGGATAGGTTGACTTTATTGTCGAGTGGAAATGCTGCGGGGGATTTAAAATTAATATCCCTTTTAGTTTATTTGGAAGAGGGCCAAAGTTCAACCCAAAATCGACACATTTTTCATAATTAAATTCATCAATTAAATTAAATCAATTAAAATCAATTTAGATCAATTTAATTCATGATTTTAATGGAATTTTAAGTTTAATTTTGATACGTAAGTAGTTACCACATAATTATATACGTATGTAATGCAGAATATTTTATATGTACAAATATTTGAATATTAAATATTTTGACCGACATTTGTACATCTTTTCACTACCGTTTGTTATTGATCAGGAAATATCCTATGCCACCGACCACAACTCACAAATACATATGTTACCTTATGGGAATGTGGCGCTCGCTTAGTGCGGATTCACTTAGCGCTCTGTTTTTCCGGAACGAATTATCAGCGTTAAGCGGGGGTCACCTGTACACACACACACATATATATATATATATATATATATATATAAAATAAAAATATTTAAAAAAGGAAAAAAAAGGTAATAAAATTCATAACTAGGGCCACTGATAATCAGAGAAAACAGAGCGACTGCAATGGATATTAAGAGAAAAATAGATTGAATAAAATTAGAAATATACATAATGATTTTTTTTCACTAGAGGTTGCTAGGCAGCACAGTATATATTTAAGCACAATTAGTTTTGTTTTCTCTTTGGTATCTGCTCCATTGACTTTTGTGGTAAGTTCTTATGCTGTTGTATATACATTCTCTGTTGTATTTTTTTTTTCTCTGTAGAGTCAATTATAAACTATATGCCTATTACATAATTTTCCCCTCTTTTTATATTAGTATTGGCTTTAATTTCCTCAACTCTTAATTTATTCCAAATTATTTATCTTTTACAGTTTTAACCTCAAACCTTCATTGATATGTATTTTAAGTCTGAAACAGAGACAAGACTCAATACTGTCGTATTTAGTCTTGCAATCTTGATTTTTCTCTCTTGATAAGCGACACCAAGGTTGTGTTATGGGCAATATCCTTTTCCTTAGTGTAATATCATTAGTATATCCTTTTCCATAGTGTAATATCATTATGTATTATTATTTATTTATTTTTTTTTTTTTCCATTCTTCTATTTTTCTCTTCTTTATTATTTTGACCTTTAACTAAATTTTTTCTTCTTTTTCTCTTTTTACTTTTCTAATTTCCTTCAATCCTATATTTTTCTCTAAACTAATATATAAACTATATATATATATATATATATATATATATCTGATAATTAAAATAAATATGATATTTAAAATAAACATCAGCCAGTAGTACGGCAATAATGCAGAGCGAAACAAAACGCAAAATAATATAAAATAAACAAACAGGGAAGGGAAAGTAGAAATAATAGGACAAAAAGGTAGTCGATAATCCCCGGTATAATTTAGTCAATTAAGTCATTAAAAATTAAGTCATTAAAATTTAGTCAATTAAGTCATTTAATGACTTAATTGACTAAATTATACCGGGGATTATCGACTACCTTTTTGTCCTATTATTTCTACTTTCCCTTCCCTGTTTGTTTATTTTATATTATTTTGCGTTTTGTTTCGCTCTGCATTATTGCCGTACTACTGGCTGATGTTTATTTTAAATTTGCCTAATTTTTACCTCACATAATATATATATATATATATATACACACACACACAGAGTGACTCAAAATTATGTATACACTTCTTAACAATTTATAATTCATGAATTAGATGACCGATTCAGATATTTTCTTTTTTCAGATTGCCTGAAACTCATAGAAATGACAGAGAACACACAATTAAATTTTGAAGAGAGAAAGGCAATTGTTAAATGGTACTGTAAATTTGAAAATGTCAGCAGCTCAGCATGCATAGGAAAGAATATGGTACAAGGGTAGCTGCTCATCTAGCAATAACCCATCTGCATGATAAATATGGCACACATGGAACTGTATGCAATATCAATATGACAAGCAGGTGTACATTCAAAAACCAAAAAACACTGGGGGATCTGTGGATGGCAAAACAGCAGGAAATGGAATTTCAACTGATTTGTGCACTATTTTATTTATTTTAGGAGTACTGAAAAGAGATTATGTATGTACCAGAGGAGACTATTTTGAGCAATTTAAATCAGTTTTTCTTTTAAACAGAAACCAATCACATAACTCAACTGTTAAATAAAAAAAGTATTTAAATTTATTATCAGTTTCACAAATTATGGATTGTTCAAGTGTGAATACATAATTCTGACTAAAAACAGTCCTAAAATTGATTTTAGCTAGTTACAAATTAAGTGGGGTACCAGGAGTAATAACAGAAGTCCTACACTCTAAATAACAGTATCCTGATGGAATGAAAATTGCTGATATATTTTTTAAAAAAGAGATTTTTTTTTGGAACAGAAGTTTAACATTTTAAAAAATTTTTGTAAGCTTTTGATACTGTTACACATGGAAGACTACTGTATAAATTGGAGTAGTATGGCATTAAGGACAAGTTGCTACAATGAATAAAAGGATGGTCGAGTGGGAGAAGACAGAGTGGTAATCAACTGACACTGCTATTCGTGCACTAATGTTATTATTAGTGGAGTCCAACAGGGTTCGGTGTCAGGCCCATTGTTGTTTTCTGTATTTATCAATGATATTGATGAAGGTATATCAGGGGTAATGTCAAAATTTGCAGACGATATGAAGGTTGGCAGGGTTGTTAATGACAGTACACGACTGCAGCAAGATCTTGAAAAGTTGAGCAGATGGGCTGAGAGGTGGCAACTGAAGTTTAACATTGACAAATGTAAAGTGCTGCATATGAGGCGCCTCCGTAGCCAAGTGGGCAGGAGCAGCAGTGCGTAGCACATGCTTCTTGAGATTAGACCGGAGTTCAAGCCCATGACCACCAAATATGGAGGATGCAGAAAGGTCAGGGAATGACCACCACATATCCTGGAGCAATATGGCCTTAGTTGCTAATGCTCCTAAAAACCAAATAACAACAACTGCATATGAGTAACAGTAACCCCTGAGTAACATCCCAACTCGGTGGTGCTATACTCAAGGTAGTGGAGAAGGAAAAGGACCTGGGAGTAATTGTGCAGTCAGATATGAAATTTTCTGAGCAGTGCAGATAGGCTGCAAGAGTAGGTCATGGTGTCTTGTCAATGATATACAGGAATTTTGCTAGCAGTGATAAGGAGGTGATTCCCTTTGTATAAGGCAATGTTAAGGCCACACACCATGAGTACGGCATACAGATCATTTGCTCAGAATTTGCTGAATTTGAAATTATTTACTGAATTTGAATATAATTCTGAGCAAATTGTATTTGCTCAGAATAATCATCTGAGAGGGCATAAATTCAAATTGGGGAAAGACAGATGTAGGATAGATGTGCGAAAATTTGCCTTTAGCCAGCAGGTAGTTGGTTGGTGGAACAGACTTCCATCCCTCGTTGTGGAAGTTGATAGCCTAAATAAATTTAAGGCTCAGCTGGACAGGTATTTCGAATGAATGGAGGGGTGAAGTGGAAGGTTTTTTTTTTTTTTTTTTTTTTTGGCTGATGCTGCACAAGCTTGCTTTCTTGCATCATATGCCTCTACTAATGCTAATAGGTCTGGATGCATAATTTCAAGAAGGATGTAGGGCTGCTGGAACGAGTACAGAGAAGGGCAACGAGATTGGTGAGCGGAACCAAGGGTTGCCGTTACCAAGAAAGGCTTAAGCTCTGCAAATTGCAGCACCTGGAGACTAGGCACCAACAAGGTGATCTAATTGAGGTGTATAAGGCCTTGAATGGTTTGAGCAAGCTCAGTGCCGATGGGATTCTTTCTCTTGCTCAGATTACTCACCTGAGGGGGCAGTCTTTCCTCAATTTGAATAAATTCAAATTGAGGAAAGACAACTGTAGAATAGATGTGCAGAAATTTGCCTTTAGCCAGTGGGTGGTTGATAGGCGGAACAAACTTCCATCTGTTGTAGTAGTGGAGGTCAACAATTTAAATAAGTTCAAGGCAGAAGTAGACAAATGTTTGGAGTGAATGGATGGGTGAAATGAGAAGGTTTTATTTATTTATTTATTTTTGGCTGATGCTGTTGTTTCTTGTATTCTGTCTATCTTGTGAACTCCTCTGACCGTTTAGTCGTCCCAGAGTATAAACAGAAAATTTATTTATATAAGCTTGCTTTCCTGCATCATGTGCCTCTACTAATGCTAATTAAACACTTGAGTTCTTGGTAACTTTGTCTTCCTGTCTCCTGATCTCAAAATCCATTCTATGCGATAAAGTATTTGATGTATCCGAGTAACAAAGTATTTTGATATGTCCTGATACAAGCACTGTGGTGGGTTGGTTCATAGACTTGTTAATAGGATTATATTTAAATAATGTAATTTAATGCTACATCAAATTCTGGAGGACACAAGTTAAAAGATAAATTCATAACTTTGAGCTCAGAGATTCAATAAAATGTTTACTGAAATTGTTTACAGAAGTTATAGCTGCAGAAAATTAAAAAAAGAATTCTTTTTATAGCATATTTTTACTATGTCCAAATTACAGCTTAAAAAGTGCAGTAGACAAGTTGAAAATATCTATTGATACCCACTTCTTATTTCTGTCTATTATAATCTTTAATTCAGTCATGCACTAAGATAATGAAATAAAGAGTTGACAAATGCACAATAAATGGCTGCACCAACACTGATTCAACACCTTGCAATTTCTTCCTCTTCCAGAGTACTGTCAGAGAAAATGGCATCTCTAGTTTTATCCTTAAGAATAAGGACTAAATTATAGGGATTAACTGGTATGACAATGAACAAAATTTGGAAAAATAATCCAGCCTCCTGCCAATTTCATTTTTTTCTGAGAGTGTTAATCTCATAGGCATTTATCATTTCATATTTTATTTGCAAGTCCACACCTTTTCCAATAAGCTTTATCTTAAAATGTACCTTACGCATTTTATCATGGAGAATAACTTTCCCAGAATTTTAACAAGTAGAATGAATTTCCAAGTGCAACAGTTTACCCATAACAAACATGTACATAATTACAACCAAATATTGGCTACTCACCCCAAAAGTGGAAACAGAAAGGAAAGTCAAGTTAGTATTCTTTAGTCATCTTCGCCATACACCAATTACGTGAAGTCGTTTCCATAATTTTAAAGAAAAATGAAAATATGACTGCATATGCCAAACTAGCATCAGAAATGGTTCAAATTCAAACAAGAGACATTTATTTGCATACACATTTATGAATTTACATTAATTGCTGCAGCTTAACTAGCATAACTTGGGGAAAGACAGATGTAGGATAGATGTGCGAAAATTTGCCTTTAGCCAGCAGGTAGTTGGTTGGTGGAACAGACTTCCATCCCTCGTTGTGGAAGTTGAGTTTTATATATATAAAACTCAACTTATAAAACAGCAAAAGTTTTATATTTGTACATTTAAATGTTACTTCCATAAAATTTCTCTATATTCAATATTATTAAACTTACAGTACATTAATAATACTTATTATGGGATTTGTTATTAAAATCGGTATTTGTAATAATGGTCACCCACCATAAAAAGTACAAAATTAACTCTCCAAATTAAGAGTAATGTACATACTATGAAATTAATTCTTACCGACAAAAAAAACTTTGGAAAAATTCATAATTTGGCTTTAATGCACTAGAAGGTGGGCTTAATTCAGCATCTGAAAGGAAACAAAGAGTTGCTAATAAAACCAATATTGATTTATTCCTGTCATCATATTCAGAATTATATTCATATTCATATTCAGAAATGATTCAGAATCTTATTCATATTCAGAATTAATCCCTATTGGTCAAGTAATTAAGTTTGGAAATTCTGTACAGGTAACCCTCGTACAACACGGTAGTTTCGTTCCTACAAAATCTCGTGTAATGCGAAATCGTGTTATACGGGACTAAGAACCAGTACAAAAAGGGGAGTTACATCCCAGAAGCTAACAAAATACACTTTTTTTTTTATAACTATCGGAAACTTAATTTTATAGTAGTAACTTAATATTTTAACTTTAGTTTTATAACAGCAGTAACTTAACTCGTAATAACTGAAAAAAATGTCTTACCTTACAAACTTTGATACTTATATGTCAGATAATGTATGTTAATTTAATTTTCTTCTTCTTCATCGCTGCTAAGCACAATCTCTTCTGCAGCATCTAAATTTCATGTAACTTCTGCTCTCTTTAAAAGTCATGAACTGCATGCTTCGAAGTCACATTTTTTATGTGTCTCAAACAAGCAAAGTTCAATAGCACAGAACCTAACCCAGGAATCCCCCAACAAAATACAGTGGACACCCGCTTTAAAGATATAAAGCACAAATTTAACTTTATTACCTTACCAATTAGCAAAGCTAAATGATACGTGAAAATCGGAAGATTATTTTCCAGTTAGCAAATTAAAAAAAAATTTATGCTTAGGTACATAGCTTAATATGTACTGTAATATGTACATACTAACTAATTGATATTTCTGTTTACTGACTTTTTTTTTTCTTGTAAAATTTAAAACAGTAAAAACGATAAGCAATTAATAATAAAGAACATAGCATGACCAAGTTGCAACAAACACGATACATACAAGTGAGACACGGAGTAATGAGTTTCTGAAATTTATTTATGTTTTTTATATGATTGAATATTTCATGGAAGGGGAAACATATTTCACCATAATAACGTGAAAACCCACATAATTCCAGCTAATCGGAACTAACACAAATGCAACAAGATTGAGTTTACTACCCATTTATAACTGATTACACTAACAGAAAAGACCAACAAACCAAGAACTGCTAATTGTTTTTTTTTTTTGTTTTATGGTAGTGACTTCCAGAAATGTGCTTTAGAAAAATATCACGAAGGCGATAACAACTAGTGAGTCAACAGCAGGGATTCACAAAAAGGAATGGAAACTTTGAAAATTACATCAAACGTAATACAGGGTTTTCCCAGCACAAAAGCTCAAAAATACCATGTTATGCGAGGATTACCGCAATTTATCAATCGTGTTAGAGCGAAATCATGTTGTAGAAGTATCATGTTATACAGAGGTTACCTATAATGGCTAAGGAATTATATGTAATATGAAATGAAAGAGCTTTATCTAAATTAATGGATTTTTTTTAACACAATAATGTGCTAATTCACAGCACTTTCTACAAGACAGTTCTGAGTTAAAGAGAAAACATCTATCAGATTCTCCCCCCCCCCCCCACAATTACGGGTTTTCTCTTTCTGAAGATGAAAGTTCAGTTAAAAATTTTACATTAAAATCATGTTATAATGGTGTTAAAGAGAACACAATAGTTATTCTGAAGGGTACTTCAAAAGTAGAAGTTCCAAAAGTGCTTTCAACAATCATAGCAAAAAAAACCTCCCTAATCATTATTTTTCCATTACTAAAAATGTAACAACCCAAGTCTGCATTAAATTTTTCTAAGCTCTCTGCCATCTTCAGAGGGATTTTATTTAAATTATTTGCAACATTGTCTGAAGATAAACTTCATGGGATCCAGCTTTCTGTTATACCCTAAGATTTTATATTTGAAATCCTTTGGCCTTGGTTCACCTGCTAGTGAGAATATATCTCCCTCATAAATTGTGATCACTCAGTTCAGCAGCCATACACATCTCAGTTTGGTCTCCCTTAAAGTATCTAAATTTCCACACCTTCTAGGCTATTTCTCAGTGTTTAGCAGTCCTCACCAATCTGGTTACCTTTCTTTGAACACTCTCTAGAAACATCTTTTTTATATGAGCGTCACTGCCACAGCTGAATACAATATTCCAGTTATACGGAGTAAAGTTAGAATTAGTAAAGGCATACGATGCAAGAAAGCAAGCTTATGCAGCAACAGCCAAAAAAAAAAAAAAAAAAAAAAAAGAAAAAAACACTACCATTTCATCCCTCCATTTGTTGCAAATGCCTATCCAGCTCAGCCTTAAATTTATTTAGGCTATCAACTTAGCATTAGCAAGAGCACATGATGCAAGAAAGCAAGCTTATATAGCATCAGCCAAAAAAAAAAAAACCCACACCCACACCCACACCCGTCTCATTTCACCCATCCACTCGCTCCAAACGTTTGTCTAGTTCTGCCTTGAATCTGTTTAAGCTATCAACTTCTATGACAGATAGAAGTTTGTTCCAGTAATCAACCACCCACTAGCTAAAGGCAGACTTCCGCACATATATTCTACAACTGTCTTTCCTCAATTTGAATTCATGCCCTCTCAGGCGATTATTCCTATATTATTCTGAGCAAGAGGAAAAATCCCATCAGCATTGAGGTGGTAGATGACTTTCATCAACCGGTGAAATACCACCGCTTTGCTTATTGGAGGCTTGAAGTGGTGAAACCCATGTTTAGTCTCTAGAGCAAAGTTTCCGGCATCCCCCCCCCCATACTTCTCCTTCAACCCATGCACGGTACTAAGTACTATAGGTTTTGATACCTTTTGTGTTTGGTGTTTTCATAAAAAAAAAAAAAAAAAAAAGCTCAAACCATTCAAGGCTTTATACACCTCAATCAGATCACCTCGCAGGTGCCTAGTCTCCAGACACTGTAAATTGCAAAACTTAAGCCTTTCTTCGTAAGAGCAACCCTTTGTTCCACTCACTAATCTTGTTGCCCTTCTCTGTATTCGTTCCAACAGCTCTACATCCTTCTTAAAATGAGGCCTCCAGACCTGTATACAGTACTCAAGGTATGGCCTTATACAAGGGGATAATCACCTCCTTATCCCTGCTAGGAAAATTACTGTAAATGACAAGCCACCATGAGCTACTCTTGCAGCCTATCTCCACTGCACTGCTCAGAAAACTTCATATCTGTCTGCATAATTATCTCCAGGTCCTTTTCGCTCTCCACCACTGTCAGTGTAGTACCACACAGTTGATACATTGCTCTGGGGTTACTGCTTCCCACATGCAGTAATTTATATTTGTCATTGTTAAACTTCAGTTGCCACCTCTCAGCACATCTGCTCAACTTTTCTAGATTCTGTTGCAGCAGTGTACTGTTATTAGTGTCATTAACAACACTGCTGACCTTTGTATCATCTGCAAACTTAGACATTAAGCCTGATTTACCATCATCAATATCATTAATGAATATCATTAACTTCCACAACAAAAGGTGAGTCTATTGCACCAACCAACTACCCGCTGGCTAAAGGCAAATTTCCGCACATCTATTCTACAACTGTCTTTCCTCAATTTGAATATATGTCCCCTCAGGTTCTTAATCTGAGCAAGAGGAAGAATCCCATCAGTATTCAGCTTGCTCAACCCATTCAAGGCCTTATACACCTTAATCAGAACACCTCGCATGTGCCTGCAGGGACATGCGAGGCACTGCAATTTGCAGAACTTAAACCTTTCTTGGTAAGAGCACCCCTTTGTTCCCCTCACCAATCTTATTGCCCTTCTTTGTACTCATTCTAGCAACTCTACATCCTTCCTAAAATGAGGCCTCCAGACCTGTACACAGTACTCAAGGTGTGGCCTGACCATTGCCTTGTACAACGGGATAATCATCTTCCTGTCCCTGCTAGCAAAATTCCTACATATTTGACAAGACTCCATGACCTGCCGTGGCAGCTCGTCTGCACTGCTCAGCGAACTTCATATCTGACTACACAATTACTCCCAGTTCTTTTTCACTTTCCACTTTCCCGAGTGTAGAACCACACAGTTGGTATGTTTCTCTTGGTTTATTGCTACCCATATGTAGTACTTTGCAGTTGTCAATGTTAAACTTCAGTTGCCATTTCTCAGCCTATTTGCCCAACTTATATAGATCCAGTTGGAGTAGCATACCATCTTTACTATCATTAACAACCCTTCCTATCTTTGTATCATCTGCAAACTTAGACATTAAGCCTGATATACCTTCATCAATGTCACTGATGAATACACAAAACAACAATGGGCCCAGCACCGAGCCCTGAGGAACTCCACTAATAACATTCATCCGTGAAGAGCAGTGTCCATTGATTACCACTCTCTGTCATCTTGCACTCAACCATCTCTTTATCCATTGTAGCAACATACCCTTAATGCCATACCACTCCAACGTGCACAGCAGTCTTCCATGTACAGCAGTATCAAAAGCTTTCCTGAAATCTAAGTATATGATATCAAAATTATTTTTTGCATCCAGTTCCTTTGTGAGCACATCATAGTATCCAATCAAATTGGTCAAACAAGACCTTCCTTTAACAAACCCATGCTGGTTCTTAACTATTAACTGCAGTCTTGTCTAGATGATCCTGTAGTGCTTCTTTAACCAGTGATTCCATTATTTTCCCTGGAACACAAGTTAAACTAACAGGTCTATAGTTATGTGTCACACCTCCCCTTAGTCCAAGAAAGCTTTCATAATTATGGCTAAGGGTTCACTTCTTTTATTTTATTTTATTATGAAAACCCCAAACACAAGAGGTATTAGCACCTATAGTACTTAGTACCAAGCATGGGTTTTAAGTTGAGAAGACGAAAGAACATATTTGTTGACATTAAACTTGAACTTCTGTAGACTGTAATTTTCAGGAAATACGCATGAAGGAAGGTTGTTCCAGAAAACGGCAGTTGAATGAATAAATGAAGATGAAAAGTTGGTTCTGTGAGTTTGAAGTTGGAACTTACTTCTTTTGTTGCCTTCTTTAATATAACCACCCCAGGTGCCTTCCTTATGTTTAACTTCAACAATTTTTCCTCCACTTTGCTCTCAGTTATTACAAAATCACTTAGCTCTGTTAGAGTTTGATAAACTTCTGGCATTCCTCTCCTTGAATAACTCCTCATGTGTGAATGCAGATGCAAAATACTCATTCAGTTTATCAGCTTCCTGAGCATGATCATCAATAGTCAATCCATCTATGTTAAGTGGTCCAATCTGATTCATCCCTTTCCTTCTAGAGTTCACCTAAGTAAAGAACTCTTTGCTGTTTTTCTTTGCATCCTTTGCCAAAGATTTCTCGTAATCTGTCTTCACCTGCCTAACCTCCTTTGTGACCTGATTACATACTAGCTTATATCCGCCATAGGCTTCTGTGTAGCCTGATAATTTATATGCATCCCATACATTTTTCTTCTCTGCCACGAGCCTCATTAATTCATCTGACATCCATTTAGACCTAAACCTTGAACAGTATTTCTTAGTTGGAATGAAAAGCCTAGTAGCCTCCAAGATTAAGCCCCTGAAGACTTCCCATTTAGAATTCAACATTGGTAACATCATCAGTTGATTCCACTGTATACAATTTAAAAACTGTCTGAGACCACTGTAGTTACCTTGATGGTAGTTACATCTTTTAGTAAATCCCACATCAGTACATTGTGATTACTGTCACCCAGTGGTTCCTTTACCTGCAAATTCTTAATGCATGAATAATCACTGTTGATTATCAGATCAAGAGTATTACCCCCTCTGATTGCCTCTCAAACATGTTTCTGTGAAAAACAGTCATCCGATAAATCCACAAAAGTCCGTTAGTGTGCGAGTGACCAACCCACAAGTTCCAGTCAATATCTGGAAAGTTAAAATCTCTCATTATAAAACATTCTGATTTATTAGCCCACTATTTCTCTGCACAATTGCTCATTATACTCATCAGATTCATTAGGCCTATAAACACACACCCACTCTCATTTTCCCTTTCCCAGTGCTTATGTCACACCAAACTGATTCAACGTTGCATTGTCCACCAACGTCAATTGGATGCACTTCCTTAGATTTTGTGTGTTTCTTAACTAACAGCATAACCCCTCCTCCCTTCCTGTCCTATCTATCCTTTCTGTACACATTGTACTCCCCAAATTCCAATTCTGCACTGCTTATATCTGCGTGACACCAAGTCTCTGATATACCAATAATTCGCCTTTGATGTCTTGGCCAGCACTTCAAACTCGTCAAATTTATTAACTATACTCCTAGCACTGGTGTACATGCAAGTATACATGCACCTGTTCCTACTCTTAGTTACCCTAACACAGCCCATGTATTTATTTGTTCCACTATGACTCCCAACAGTCCTGGAAATCTCCATTGCCTTGCTTTCCAGGCTGCTGCTCATTCTAATACAAACAATGCAAAAATCACTTTTGCCTCTGCCTGCAGCCACTGTTAAACTGTTTAGTCTGTGTGTGTGTGTCTCCCCCAAGCAAGTTCTATATACGATGATGGAAAAAATTCTTTATGGCTTCCTCTCTAGTGGACAAAGATAAAAAAACATTCAAGAGAAATCACATAATCAATTTTATATATACTATGGCTTTTTTGGGTTAAAAGGCAAGAAAAGTTGAAAATGTGACATTCACCATTCTTCACAGTTGACGAAAATCTATAACTAATGTGCATAAAAATTGTTTTTGAATGCATAAATATTAATATTTTAAAATAGTTTACTTCTGTTTTTCCTGTTAAAAAGACTTACTTGTTCCATTAAACATATTGCATGTGTCTCCTTTCCAATAATTGAGATGACTATAAGAGGGAAAAAAAAAAAAAAAAAACTGCACTTCATTTAACATAATAATAATAAAAGTAAAACTTTCATCCTATAAAAAGTGATTATTAAAACAGAAAAGTTAAATAATTCCTTACCTAAAGACTGTATTAATGACAGTTTGTTTTTTGACAACTGTTGGCTTACTAAAAATCATTTGTTTTGAAATATAACCTTAGTGCCTTTTAGTAAATACTACAGTAGAGTTCTGATTATCTGAGGTAATGTGGACCGAGGGAACCTCGGATAAACAAAAACTCTGATAACACGGGAAGTTTGTTAAATTATTATTAAATAAAACTGGATCTGAATACATTAATGTGATGATGTACACTATTTTCAGGTTAGACCTACTTATTGAACATAATGACTTAAATTATACAAAAAAACACTTTTAATTTTATTTAAAACTATTTAAAAATTACAAAAAAAAAAAAAGATAGTACATGTATAAAAATTACAAGTCATAGACAAGAAAAATGTACACTTACAGTTATCACTACACCTTAATATCATATAAAAAATTCCTTAATGGGTCTCTGTTTCATAGAAGCTCCTTGCTTTTCAGCTGCTATATTTTGTAGGTGCCTCAAGTAACAAAACATTGGTGGGTGTGGTATCAAAAAAATGTAAAGCTGACTCTCCATTTAGACCCCTCCATGTGTGTCATTTTTTTTTTTTTTTTTTTGTATTTGTAGTAAGTGTCCAAAACAGGAAGGTTATTGGCTAGTTCTAAAAGGGTTTCCTCACCTCTTTCATCTTCATTTGCTATCTTGTTCTCATTGGCTTCATTTTGGGAGCATAAAATATTTTTCCAGAATAAATGTTTTTAACATTGGTCCATGCTCCTGCTAACCAGTAAATAATGTCCTTGATGTTTATTTTTTTTAAGATTCTCAACAATATTGGTCCCTGTTTCAAGATTTTGAAGTAGGTGTTTTAAGAGACATTGCCTATAGCTGTGTTTCAAAGTCTCCAAAACACCATTATCTAGAGGTTGAAGAAGGGATGTCAATGTTAGATAGCAAAAACAGAACTCTGATGTCACCAAAAACTAGTTCACTTTCATCTGGATGGGATGGAGCATTGTCTAAAATTAAGAGTGCTTTATGGGGCAGTTTCTTTTTGTTGAAATATTTTTTTGTGCTAGGGACAAATTCTTCATGAAACCATGTTTTAAACAAACTTGAATCCATCCATGCATTTTTTTTTTGATTTGCATAGTTAACAAGCAAATATTTAAAATTTTTTAAAGCTCAGGGGTTCTTTGACTTTTTAATAAGAGTTAGTAAAGGCCCCCTTATGAATGTGAACATGCCAGCGCCATCATTCTCTCCTTGCTTCTTTTATAACCAGGAATTGATTTTTCTTTTCTAGCTGTAAGTGTTTCGGATGGGAGCATTTTATAATTCAGGCCCATTTTGTCACAACTGTAAATTTGATTCAAATTCTCTTCTTGAATAATTTTTGCTAATTTAGCAGTAAATGTTGCTATTTCTTCCGTACAAGCTTATAATTTTTTCTCAGTGATGTTCAGATTTCTAACACCAAATCTTTTTTTTTTTTTTTTGAACGATCCAACCAACCAATACTTGCGATAAATTGTTCTTCCCCTTCATTAAAATGCTTATGAAAATCTAAGGCCTGTAAAATTGGTCCAGAAATCAGGCTTCGTTTGTCTCCCATCTGTGAGAATCACAAAAAATAAAAAAGAGCTTCAGAAGTTTGTGAAAATTCTCCTTTCTTCATTGTTTTTCAATTCAAAATTTCACTATCACATATAAATGCTCTTTGTAGACACCATTTTTCAATTTCTGCTCTCTTTCTACTCCAGTCTCCTACAGTGACTTCAACAACACCTAAGTCACTAGCAACTTTTTTTTTTTTATTGTTTCTCCTTGATCCAAGCGTTTGATTGCATTCAACTTCATAACTAAAGACACAACAACATGCTTCCCTTTTCCACTCAAAGAGGAAAACTATGAGTGGAAAACCCTAATAACATAGATGAAACGTGGCAAATAAAAAAATTACAGAGTAAAATTTTTAAATCTTTGCTATTTTTTTTTTATTAAATCTTTAAAATTAGAGTAAAAAGTCATGAAATCAACAAACATAAAAGATCAGCACAGCTCAACAATCAACTGGTGTAAGTTCCCACTCTGTACTGAATTATGTACTCTTCTTGTCTTTGATGACAAAGTATGTACAATTTTCTGACAATTCACCTCAGATAATGTTGAACCTCGGTTAATTGGGGCGTTATTTATTTATTAAATTAAAGCATTATTTATATATTAAAGGCTGTTTAACATGAAGAAATCTATAATGTGTAAAAGATTTGAAATTAAAAGATCTGTATTAAAACTTCAGCAAGCCATTTCAATAAGATACAGAATCACCGTCTATGTAAGAAATACATATTTATGAAAACTACAAGGGAGGGAAAAAAATCCAAAACATACTGTATTGACACTTTTAATGTTGGAATATTCCTGCAATCAATATCATACAGAACACTAGAATATTTCTCCAATATTGTCTTGCATAAAACTGCAATGATATCCATGGTTAGTTACTGTGCTATTTATCTCTAATGACTCATATATAATTATAAAAACTAAGGATTATGTACATGATATTTTTGAGGCATTACAAATCAGGAAAAAAAAAAATGGGAAAGTGTATGTTGGGGTATGCCGTGTCCCCTACAGTTCTGTTGATATAAAAAATAAAATAAAATATAAAAGATAAGTAGCTGAATTTTTTTTTTTTTTTTTTTTAATCAAACCTTCAATTGATCTGCTGATTACAAAAATACCAAAAGTATGTCTCTATTACATCTCCATTAAAAGACACACTAAAATTTCAGTAACTTAATGAATCGCCAATTTCAAATATCATACAAGAATACATACATATGCTGCCTTAAAAATGAGTCTTCTTCACTGTACAGTAATACCCCGAAGTTACGCGATAGGTGGGTCCGACGAAAATCGCGTAAGTCGAATTCGCGTAAGTCGGGGTACAACTTTGCATATAAATACATATAAATTTTGCTTAATTGGGACCAAGGACTAACAAAAACACTAGTTTAGAAGAAAAATATTAATAAAATTGCAGTTCTTTATACATATTAATACAAAATATGTATTAAAAAAACAAATGACTTACGTTAAAAAGTTATTTCGATGTCGATGGCTTCATAAAATCTAACAAATTCGTCTGACGACACAGCGCGTTCTTTTTTTCACGCAGAATTTCTTCGTAGCAAGCTAATAATTTTTTTATTCCTTGCTTTGTAGCTATAAAGCGTTCTTCGTTGGAGTCTGTTTTCTAAAATTTTTAAGCCCTTACAATTGAGCCCTTTTCAATTTTCAACCTGTCAAGTTTGCAATTGTTATGTGCTTTCCGCCGTTGCTTCATTTAGGCCTGTAGCACGTGCAATATCACATGGTCTTTCATTTCGCTCAAAGCGTTTCACAATTTATTATTTTTTCTCTATCGACAGAGGCGGACTGGCCATAAGCCTTACCGGGGAAACCCCGGTGGGCCAGTGTGATTTTGGCCATAAACCATAGCATGAGGCCACTATAAATTTTCCCAGGTAAGAATTTTTGACCCAGTCCGCCTCTGTTTATCGATAATTGCTTTTCTTTTTCTCTCTAAATCTGCAATGTTCAAATCTTCACCAGGACGCTTCCTTTTCACTCCTTTTAATTAAGTACAGTAAACCCCCGCTATTCGCGGTATCTGTATTCGCGGTTTCGCGTATTCGCGATCGCCAATTTAATATAAAATGAAACCTAAAAAAATGTGAATTTTAAAGCGCCGTGAATATTTTCCGCCATAAAAAACATGGGCGTGGCTAAAATTATCTTTCCCGGTCAAAACAGCGCTCAGTGGGTGGGAGGAGAGGGGTGACAAAATCGCGAGCGTGGATGTTTCTCGCTAATCCTTGTTCAGTATGTATTATGCGTTTGTCATGGAAGGTTTCGTAGTTTGATTTTAATTTATATGTTTATAAATTGAATAAATTTATCAATTTATAAATTGATATGCTTACAAAAATGATAAATCTACCGTTTTGCAGTGTAAAACAGACTTTTTCGAGTGTGTTAACGGAAGAAAGTGACTTTATTGTGGACAAGTTCTTTCTAACCCGTACAAAAATATGGCTACGAATAAAAAGAGAAATGTGAAAATATCAAAGAAGGTGATGACATTGGCGAATAAAATTGAGTTATTAGACAAACTTTCTAATGGTGAAAGTGTCTCCTCAGTGGCAAAACATTATAAAATCAATGAGTCAACGGTACGATCAATTAAGAAATCGGAAGAAAAAAATCTGCCGTAGCGTCCGTGAAAACGAGCTAATTGCTTCAAAAATTTGCTCTGTAACTCGTGATGTTAAATTAGAAAAAATGGAAAAAGCTTTAAATCTGTAGATAGAAGACCGAACTCAAAATAAAATTCCGTTAAGTTCACTCATCATTCGCGAAAAGGCAAAACTCCTTTATCAACACTTTAGCGAAACTGGTGATAGCACTGGCGGGATAAGTTTTTTTAGCTAGCAAAGGCGTTGGTTTGAAAGATTTGTTTGAAATTTCTAATAAATATTACATTTAATATTAAATTGTTTCTTATTTTCATTTCGATGCCATATGTTTGCATTTCACTATGTACTGTCATGTACATAGTCATATTATGAAGGTACATACAGTAATACCCCGAAGTTACGCGATAGGTGGGTCCGACGAAAATCGCGTAAGTCGAATTCGCGTAAGTCGGGGTACAACTTTGCATATAAATACATATAAATTTTGCTTAATTGGGACCAAGGACTAACAAAAACACTAGTTTAGAAGAAAAATATTAATAAAATTGCAGTTCTTTATACATATTAATACAAAATATGTATTAAAAAAACAAATGACTTACGTTAAAAAGTTATTTCGATGTCGATGGCTTCATAAAATCTAACAAATTCGTCTGACGACACAGCGCGTTCTTTTTTTCACGCAGAATTTCTTAGTAGCAAGCTAATAATTTTTTTATTCCTTGCTTTGTAGCTATAACGCGTTCTTCGTTGGAGTCTATGTTTTCTAAAATTTTTAAGCCCTTTACAATTGAGCCCTTTTCAATTTTCAACCTGTCAAGTTTGCAATTGTCATGTGCTTTTCGCCGTTGCTTCATTTAGGCCTGTAGCACGTGCAATATCACATGGTCTTTCATTTCGCTCAAAGCGTTTCACAATTTCATATTTTTTCTCTATCAACAGAGGCGGACTGGCCATAAGCCTTACCGGGGAAACCCCGGTGGGCCAGTGTGATTTTGGCCATAAACCATAGTGTGAGGCCACTATAAATTTTCCCGGGTAAGAATTTTTGATCCAGTCCGCCTCTGTTTATCGATAATTGCTTTTCTTTTTCTCTCTGAATCTGCAGTGTCTTCACCAGGACGCTTCCTTTTCACACCTTTTAATTAAGTATTTTACTCATTTTTAGGGAATAAAGCACAATTACAAAACGAGGAGGCACGCTTGATATGCATAAACAAAGCTGCGCGCATGTAGCAACTGAATAAACAACACCATAAAGGCAGAGATACACTATTAACACCTCACATTTCTAGGGGTTACTACCATAAAACAATAAAAATCCAGTTGCGTTTCTGCTAGTGAAATCTGTTATAAACTGATAGTAAACTCGATCTAATTGCATTTGCGATTATACCGATAGCTGGAATTGTGTTGGTTTTTACGTTATTATGGTGAAATGTGTTTCCCCTTCACTGATATAAAAAACATAAAAGCAGCAAAGTTGAATTTTGTTCATCTTTCGCTCTCAATCTCCGCCGTCGCACCGTATATCGATAACATATGAAAAACGACCTTGAAGATAGTGGGCGGCAGCGTTGCCAAACAAAAAAATCAAGAACCGCGTAACTCCGAGTTCGCGCAAGTCGGGGTAGCGTAAGTCGGGGTATTACTGTATAATACATACATAGACAAAATTTTAGACTAGTTTTTCTTATATATTTCATACTTTGGAACGGATCCCCTTTATTACTATGGGAGCCATAACTCAGTATTCGCGTTTTCGGGATTCGCGACATTTCTCAGGAACGTAACCCCCGCGAATAGCGGGGGTTTACTGTATTTTACTCATTTTTAGGGAATAAAGCACAATTACAAAACGAGGAGGCACGCTTGATACGCATAAACAAAGCTGCGCGCATGTAGCAACTGAATAAACAACACCATAAAGGCAGAGATACGCTATTAACACCTCACATTTCTAGGGGTTACTACCATAAAACAATAAAAATCCAGTTGGTTTCTGCTAGTGAAATCTGTTATAAACTAGTTG
This sequence comes from Mastigoproctus giganteus, assembly GCF_048544385.1. Lineage (NCBI taxonomy): Eukaryota > Metazoa > Arthropoda > Arachnida > Uropygi > Thelyphonidae > Mastigoproctus > Mastigoproctus giganteus. The sequence goes on from NC_143575.1 coordinate 20,714,470, forward strand.
TAAACTCGATCTAATTGCATTTGCGATTATACCGATAGCTAGAATTGTGTTGGTTTTTACGTTATTATGGTGAAATGTGTTTCCCCTTCACTGATATAAAAAACATAAAAGCAGCAAAGCTGAATTTTGTTCATCTTTCGCTCTCATTCTCCGCCGTCGCACCGTATATCGATAACATATGAAAAACGACCTTGAAGATAGTGGGCGGCAGCGTTGCCAAACGAAAAAATCAAGAACCGCGTAACTCCGAGTTCGCGTAAGTCGGGGTATTACTGTAGTATACTTTAATCAAACATATAACAAACTGCATACACACATTCTAAAAGATGCTTCCTGAGAAATGTTTGCCACTTAGAATTTTTCTTATAGCCCATTTTGCTTTCCTTCTTAAGCAGTCAGCAGTAATCTCCAATCACGACAGTATCCCAACATGCTTGGTACCACTTTTCCATCAGGGATATTTCCTGATGAAAGCATTCCCTTGCTCATCATTTCCAAATTTTGAGGGAGGAAAAACTGATGGGGATGAAAGAAAATGAATTTTCAAAAAGACATTTGGAAACCCATATATTTATAACACTGCAGTAAATTTTACATAAGAGATTCATAATTATCTTTGTTCCTACTTGCAAGAAATCTATGCACAATGGATTTAAATGAGCAAAGCTGCTAGTTCAGTAGCAGCTATCCTGTAGCTTTGTTTCAAATATATTGTCTTAGAGGAGTTCCTTTATGCAAGGCCCACTGAAAATTCCTTCTTTCAAATTTGCATCTGTTAAACTGGGAAACACTTCCCTTAGGTAGCAGAATCCACTTCCTCTTATATCTAGAGCCTTGAAAAAATTCTTGATTACTCCAAGTTTTATATGCAAAGGCAGGTTTTTTTTTTTTTTTTTTTAGAGCATTAGCAACTAAGGCCATATTGCTCCGGAGATATATGGTGGTCATTCCCTGACCTTTCCGCAACCTCCGTATTTGGTGGTCACGGGCTCGAACCCTGGTCTAATCAAGAAGCGTGTGCTACGCACTGCTGCTCCTGCCCACCTGGCAACGAAGGCGGCGATGCAAAGGTAGAAGAATTTTTTTGTTTCGAACAGTGGGACATATTTCATATTACTTCTGCCTGGCAAAAATTCCTTGCTCTTTTCTCACTGCTCCCAGAAACACAGAAAACAACAGTATTTTGTGAAACCTCCCTATACAGGGTGTTTCAGTTAAACGTTTCAGAACTTCTAAGAGGGGTAGGGTAGATCCTGACAACTCGAAATCATATAGCAATGTGGGGTCGGAAATGCTTTCCTGAAGCGGTGTTGTACACAGAAGCACCATAAAAAGAAAAGAGACCGTAAGTGAGAAATCGTTTTAATAATACATGAAAAGAAGCAAAAGGTACATGGATTAAAGTAAGTGTTCGAAGTTTCTTCAACTTCGTATTGCTTTCACACAGTGGTACCTTGGAAAATGTGCTACAAATCCCCTTTTTCCTGCTGAAGTGTTGTTTTCCGATGAGGCATCCTTCACAAGGGAAGGAATTTTCAACACGCATAACGACCATATCTGGGCGGTCGAGAACCCGCATGCAATACGACGTCGTACAGAACAGATTCGATTTTCGGTCAATGTATGGGCTGGTATTATGGGAGATCACCTCATCGGACCTTACCCGTTACCGTGTCGTCTAACCGGACCTATCTACTTGATCTTTCTGCAGCAAGTATTGCCACAACTTTTGAGAGATGAACAGATTTCTGCATCGACGCAACAGACAATGTGGTTCCAACACAATGGAGCCCCTGCCCATTATAGCGGAGATGTTCGTAACTACCTGGATGTCACATTTGGTCAACAGTGGATCGGACGTGATGGTCCCGTGCGTTGGCCTGCTTGGTCACCCGACCATCATGTCTTGATTTTTATTTCTGGGGTCATATGAAATCGCTAGTTTTTGACACCCCTGTTGACAATGCTGAGGAGCTGGTTGCAAGAATCGCAGTAGCTGCTGAAGAAATTCGAAATTCGCCTGGAGTATTCCAGAATGTTCGGATGTCCATGCGTCGGAGATGTGAGGCGTGCATTGTAGCCCGTGGAAGAAACTTCGAACACTTACTTTAATCCATGTACCTTTTGCTTCTTTTCATGTATTATTAAAACGATTTCTCACTTACGGTCTCTTTTCTTTTTATGGTGCTTCTGTGTACAACACTGCTTCAGGAAAGCATTTCCGACCCCACATTGCTATATGATTTCGAGTTGTCAGGATGTACCCTACCCCTCTTAGAAGTTCTGAAACGTTTAACTGAAACACCCTGTATATATATTAGTAAGAACTCCGATTACCTTAAGATCACCACAAACATTGCAAGCAAAGTCACAGTACTTTATTGCACTCAAGATCTTAGACACTTTCACATGTTTCTACAAGCCAATAGCACTCAGGATTTCAGACATACTTTCATGTTTCTTTCAAGCCAACAGCAACTTTATTGCATCCAGGATCACAGACATATTTTCATGTTTCTTTCAAGCCAATAGCAAGAATTAGAGGAATAAATGGAAATGCATTTTCATTGTGTTGAAAAACTGTTTTTAAACTTAATTTTGAAGAAACAATAAATATGCACCATTTATTTGGACTGTTTGATGCCCAGTTCATTTAGAAGACCACTAATATCTTCACAAAAATATATACCATCTTCCATAATATTTTGAAAACACTTGGTGACATTTTTGATATATTGTAATTTTAATTCCTGCTTCAAATTACTTTCACTGTTGTAAACTAGTACCAGAAAGTTCTGCTTACCCTTTAAATAAGTTTAAATCATAAACTAAGTCATTAAAATCTCCTTGCTTAATTAAGTGTGGCACGTTTATAATTCTGGCTACAACTATAGTGTACTTTCTATTATTGAAGGAGAGAAGTGGGAGGCCGAGAAAGAGACATGGTTGAATATGTTAACCCTCTCCAACGTTATTGCTATCTATATGCACACACACAAACATTATTATTTACAGGTTGTTGTTATTTGGTTTTTAAGAGCATTAGCAACTAAGGCCACATTGCTCCGGGGATATGCGGTGGTTAATCCCTGAACTTTCTGGATCCTCCGTATTTGGTGGTCACGGGCTCGAACCCCGGTCTAATCAAGAAGCATGTGCTACACACTGCTGCTCCTGCCCACCTGGCTACGAAGGTGCCTTATTTACAGGTAATACAATAGGTTAGTGTCATATATACTATAAACTATCAGGCCCAAGACAATATGATACAGGAACATACTTATATAAATGTGAAAACTAATGACTCATTTTACAAAATAAAAAGAATTTCTTTGAAATATAAAACATGAACTAAATTTTCTGAAATCAGACAAAAGATTTGCTTCCTAACGAACACAAGCTAAGCAGATTCAATTGTGTTTGCTGCTTTTAGGTGCATCTACATACATACATATAGCAATTACGGTCATCATCATCATGTAACAACTCTACTTCCAGTGGACAAATCATATAAATAGAAATCCGGAAATCTCTCCCCCCCCATTTATGCTGCCCTACCATTAACATTATAATTGTATAGGATGTGACCAATAATTTCTCCGCTGATAGTTGGCCACATCCTACATCAGCATCACACATCAGACGCTGCTATAAATATGATCATACACCGTCAAGAGGAGACAGCAGTACAACTGCAAATGTAAGATGCTTTTGATCAATGGAGTTAACAAACTTCCAGCATGGAATGATAAATAGGGTGCCACATAAACAATTGGTCTGTATGTGACATTCCAACAGCAATGAAGATCTATAGCTTAACAACTGGTGATGCGATATGCAATTAAAGCAGACTGATGATGAAACCATCATGAAACAACCTGGAAACTTCCAAAGTTGATGGAACATGACAGGAGAGTTCTGCAAAGAACTGTCCACTCAGAACATAGGTTGACATTGTCACAACACACCCACACAAAGGCCTTCAGTGAGACAACTGGAATACATGTTGGCACCAGGGCATGGGCCTGCATAATGTGGGTTACCACAGTCGTGCAGCTATCCACAAGCCACTAATCACTGCAACTAATGTCATCTAGCTTGGTGTAAGGCCTGCTGTTCTTGAACTGTGGACCCATGGAAAGGAGTGGTAAGTCACAGTACATGATCTATCAGTCTGATATCATGCCTAGGTGTGGCAGATGCCTGGAAAAGGCTACTTGCCAGGCTATATTGTCCCAACAATGAAGTTAAACAGAGGCTGTGTGATGGTCTGGGGTTGTTTTTCATGGTTTGGCCTGGGACTATTGGTTGTTTTGGACAAAACCACGACTGCTGAAACTTTACTCAACAATCACAGTTTTGGACAAAATTATGAATGCTGAGTAAAACATTGTCTTGATGTCCTGGACAATAAGGTTTTACTTAGATTGTGGCAGCTCATTGGGGAAGGCCTAATCATGACAGACCAGTTTGAAAACATGAGCTTCAAAAAGTTGGACTGGCCAGCCCAGAGCCCCGACTTCAATCCTACAGAAAACCTCTGGAATGAACTGGATTATTGGGGGCATGTGAAAAGACTGCCCAAAAACAGGGCTGAACCAGTCACCATTTTGAAGGTTGAAAATATCAGATGACATTTACAAAAAATAGAAAATGTTCCACACAAACTATGCTGTCATAAAGGCCAAAGGTTTCAGCACGCATTAATAGTTTTCCTGTAAATAAAGGTTATAATAATAATAAATAATCAGAATTTTTGCTTATTATATTAATCACAGCTGAAACTTAAAATGTACATTATCGTTCAACTTTTATTAAACTCCAAGAGGAAATAAGTAAGATAAATTTAAAAAATTTTGATTGCATGCTACAGGCTGAGATATATGTTGCTATTTACTTAGTTTATTAAATCACAGGTATGTGAAATACATGTTGCATTTCAATTTTTATTAAAATTCCAGGAAGGAATAAGTATCACAAAATTAGAATGCAACCTGTGTCTATGGGCTTTCTATATACTACCTTATCTAGATTATTTGGGGTTCTTGGGATGAGGATCACTCCAGGGGCTCACATCTGGTGAGTATGGGCTTGGCACACCCAGGGTCCAGAGATGGATATCATCATTCTTCTCTTTCTTGGTGATTTCCTTCTACTTCTTTCTCTTTCTCTCTCTCTCTCTCTCTCTCTCTCTCTCTCTCTCTCTCTCTCTCTCTCTCTCTCTCTCAGAGTAATTCAGAATTTTTTTTTTTATAAGCCTCGGGCTTCCTTGCACCATATAACTAATAATAATAAATAATGTCCAGAAAAGGGAGTTGCTTTTCTTCAGTTTCTATCTTAAATTTCATTTTGTGGTGAAAGCTGTTGAGGTTATGATGGAAATCTGAGTGGTGGGCTATGGCCTTGGTTCCAAACAAGGAAGATGTCATTTGCATATCTGATCCATATCTTCAGTTTTATGGGTTGTTGGTGCAGAAAGATTTCTTCAAGGTGACCAAAGCAGCCATCATTAGTATGTGTGTGAAGAGAGCCTTAAGAATTTGAAGTCAACTGGAATTACTTCAACAGGAAGTCAAAGCCATAAAGGCTACAGTTTTTAAGAACCAATATCCTCCAACATTAATGGGCCAAATCATCAACAGAACACTAACAATAGCTACAATTCCCTGCAAAAGACAGAAGAAAAACTAAAGAACCAGCTCATCATACCATAGCATACATTTCAGGAATCGGCAGCATTATAGCAAAAGCAGCAAAAAACCTATAACATATCTACATTCTATGCAGTAACCAATCCCTAAAACAGAAGCTTTCCAAGGATCAATGTCAATAATCCAACCCCAGAGGCCCAATAAACTATATGCAGTGCTCCTGCAACTCAACCTACATAAGAGAATCATATAGAAGAACTAAAGAAATGAATACAGGAACAAAAGAAAAACACCTAGCACAGCAGAATTCACAAATCTGAAACAGCCACCCATGCCCTTTACCAACACTTAGTATTTTCAACAGATTCATCATACTTCAGAAGAACATTTAAGGAAGCCTACTTACATAAAATGTTTCAGAAGCTCAGCAATAAATCACCTTCCACATTGCCTGTTATAATCTATTCCAAGCAGAAATCCTGAAATATAACACAAGAAGATTCAACGACAACTAAATCCACAGATTTACTCTCCTACCTTAACCTTATCACTCGCACACCATGATATATATCCTAGTGCCCACAAATCATTTCATAGAAAAACCTTTCCATTGGTTATACCAAAATTAACCTTACCTATATATAAAGACCTCTCTCAGACCACCCCAAGTAATTCACAGAAAACTGCTCCAGAATTAGTTAATTAACTAATTATTTATGATATACTAATGGTCTTTATAAAATGTTGTAATTGTTGTAAATACTGAAATTAAGACTCATAATAATGTTGAATGTTATCAAATTACTCAAAATAATTATTCTATAACCCAAAGTTGAAACCAAGCAACTGTAACCCCATCAGTAACTTCCACAACTTTAATTAATTATTTAATGTAATTAGATTAATAAAATTTTGTAAAACTGTCTAGAAAATTGTACTCAAACTAATGTTATAACCCCACAGGCCTGAAGATGGGAATCAGTTAGTTCCCGAAATGTAGCCAGAATTGTTTAAGTGTTTAGCATTGAGGTGTTTCAAGCATTCAAATTGTAGCATTTCAATAATAAATTACTTAAATCTCCTGCATGGTATCATAGTGTAGTCTCAATTAATTAATTATCTCACAATGATGAACAATCATATAGATTCCCTCTTCCAATTAACTAAACTTAGTATCACTGATAAACTTGAAGAAAGGTGTTAAGTACCAGTTTGTTAATAAATTATGCATTATCCAAACTGATCCATCTCCATTTACTTCAGGTAACTAGCCTTCTACTGTACTCAAATACATGTTATGGACACTGAATGGTTATGCTGAATATAAATATCATCTAATATTGTTCTCAAATTACATCACAATGAAATTCTCAAAAAATTGATTACATTACCTTTCTCCATTCCATCTATTAATCACATTTAGCTTGTCTAAATTATCTTCTCCTGTGAACACAGTGAATACTCCATCATCAGTGGCATTTTGCTATAACGGAGTCAAGAGAATGAGCAAAATTTATTAAAATATATTTAACTTCACACTTTTGAAGTTAAATGTATTTTAATGCTTTTAATCTCAAATTAGTTAAAATTTTCAGATAGAGCCCTATTTTAGGCAAAATTTATATGGCTGTGACTAAAAAGCATTTCTTTTTTTTGGGGCATATTGTACCATATTAGCTTCTTATATACAGGGTGTTTCAAAAATGATTGTCAATAATTTAAAGGTGAAAAGTGCAAACTAAAATAAGCAAAAAAAAGTCCCAGTGAACATCGGGCAGCAAATGAACTATTATCGAGATAATGCACATTTTCTGTCAAGATCCACCACTGACTATGGGAGCACTAGTTTAGCAAAAAGCTGTGAATCCTTTGCTAAGGGTGGTTTTATTAAACATAAGATAATACATTTTTAATTTTTGGGTCCAACACCACAGGATTTTACAGATGTTACATGTTACAGGATATTACAAAAGGTGTTCAAAATGCTGTCCTTGCATCCGTACACAGCTTTGTAGTCTTCTCTGCATTGAGTTGCAAATTCTCTCAGGCATTCCTGGGTCATTTCTGATTTGCTGAAAGGCTCCTTCAACCTGACACTGCAATTCCTCAACTGTGTTAATGTCAGAAGTGTACACCAAGCTTTTTACATGACCCCCCAGATATAAAAATCTGTAGGATTTAAGTCTGGTGATCTGGGAGGCCACATTACAAGCCCACCTCCACCTATCCACCATTGATCATATTGATCATATCTTCTAGTTAGATACCGAGTCACAACTCAAGCAAAATGTGCCAGTGCACCATCACGCATAAACCACATGTTCAGGCGTTGCTGAAGTGGAACATTGTCATCATCAAGGTCTGGAAGAATATTCTGCAGGAACTGAAGGTATAGCTCTCTTGTTAGCCTGTTTGGCAGAAAGTGTGGTCCAATTAGATGGTCTCTTAGTAGTTCTGCCCAGACATTCAACGAGAAACGTTGCTGATGTCATGATTCGTGAATTGCATTAGGATTTTCGTCGGACCAAACGTGACAGTTATAAAAATTAAAAATACCATCACAAGTAAACCCAGCTTCATCAGTGAACAAAATGTTGTTTAAAAATTGGGAATTTAGGACATACTGTTGTTGCATCCGCTGGCAGAAGTTCACTCTGGGAGGGTAGTATGTATTGCTGAGACCTTGTACAGGCTGGATATAGTAGGGGTACAGTAATTGGCTACACACTGCTATGACTCAAACACGCTCTTGCAGATCAACCCTCCTTATTGAAATTTCTGCATTTTGTTCTATTCTTTCTAACACCCTTTCCTCAACATCAGATGTTATGCTTCCGGGCCTACCTGCTTGTACTCCATGTGTGAAGTGCCCATGTTCTCTAAGGCACTGATGTACCCTGATGAATGTGTGCCTGTTGGTCTGCCTTCGGCAGGGAAATGCTTCTTGGTACAAACATACAGCCTCGCGTGCACTGCTGTTGGTTTTACCATACATGAAGTACATGTCCACATACTCTTCGTTGCTGTAACTTCTTTTCATGTTGACTATCCTTTGACAAGTACTAGTATGGTTGCTACGTCTTAGGGCATTGAGAGAGGGGAAAGGGAGAGAATGAGCATAATCTAACCTAAACAAACAAGTCAGTGGTGAATCCCAGCTCTGTACAGTTCACCTTGTCAGTGGTGGGTCCCAACTGGAAATGTGCAATATCTCGAAAACAATTCACTTAAGGACCCATGTTTACTAGGCTTTTTTTTGCATATTGTAGTCTGTACAGTTCACCTTTAAATTACTGACCATCACTTTTGAAACACCCTGTATATTAGTGGCTTCCACCCTTCCAAAGCTTAAGGGCATATTACAAAATTTTACTATCCAACTACTTTGTATGTCAGAAGGTTTCAGACTCTAGGGTATGAGTAACAGCAGGAGAACAGTAAATCAATCAAGACAACTTCTAACATTATCAAAAAAATTTTAATTAAAACAAAAAAAAAAAAAATACACAGTTAATAAAAATATTAAAGACATAACAGGTAATATGTACATCCTTATGATAAAAGTTCTCTGCTCTGGTTGCAAATACATCTTAGTACCTTGTTAAAATTTCTTTCATAAATTTCTCTCCACTACAATTAACACATTTGCTACCATCTATATTTGAGGGAATCCATTCAATGATGTGCTGTAATATTCAGAATACTGAGAAATAAACACTATTCTGAAATCCTCAACATTCTGAAAATTTGTAAATAATGATTGAAAAGTAAAAGACTGGAATTCACAGCTAAAAGTGAACACTTACTTTTGGACTGAGCTGTAAATCAGAAAAAAATTAAAAATTTTATTGAAAGTTTATTTTTTGTACATAAACTAACCTTAATACAGTCAGTCCTCATATAGCATGATAGATGCGTTCCTAGAAACCCTCATGCAATGCAAAATCGTGCAATATAAACAACAGGCCCTATGGGAAAAATAGGGTTAGGTGCCGACCTAACCCTATAAAATACTTACGCATTTTATTACGTAATAAAATATTGCTAATGCTTTTATTTCTATCGTAAGCAAACTTGTTTTTTGTTTGATTTTCTATCCAAACAGATGACAGGCGTTCCATCTCTTCCAATTCTTTGTGTCTTAATCTAATGGATTTTAATTACACTTTGAGTTGTTTCATTTCGCTCAAAGCGTTTCACAATTTCATATTTTTTTTCTCTATCAACAGAGGTGGACTGGCCATAAGCCTTACCGGGGAAACCCCGGTGGGCCGGAGGCCGGTGTGATTTTGGCCATAAACCATAGTATGAGACCACTATAAATTTTCCCTGGTAAGAATTTTTGACCCAGTCCGCCTCTGTTTATCGATATTGCTCTCTGAATCTGCAGTGTCTTCACCAGGACGCTTCCTTTTCACACCTTTTAAGTATTTTACTCATTTTTAGGGAATAAAGCACAATTACAAAACGAGGAGGCATGCTTGATACACATAAACAAAGCGCTCATGTAGCAACTGAATAAACAACACCGTAAAGGCAGAGATACACTATTAACACCTCACATTTTACTAAAGCATATTTCTAGGGGTTACTGCCATAAAACAATTTCCAGTTGCGTTTCTGCTAGTGGAATCTGTTATAAACTGGTAGTAAACTCTATCTAATTGCATTTGCGATTATACCGATAGTTGGAATTGTGTTGGTTTTTATGTTATTATGGTGAAATGTGTTTCCCCTTCACTGATATAAAAAACAAATACATTTTCAGAATCTTCTCTTCATTCCTATCGTGTTGCGTTCGGTTGGGGTTATTCTGCGTTCGACTGCCATTTCTTGTAAACACAAATGGCGAATCGTGCATAAGCGAATTCGGTTCGTGTTATATAAGATATCGTTCCCCTATTTATAAATCGTGTATGATTGAACTCGTGTAGTGAAAACACGTGTTATACGAGGACCAACTGTACAAGCAAAAAAAAAAAAAAAAACAAATAAAAATTTATACCAAGCTATAAACAAAATGAACAGTTGATTCTAATAGTTCAGAATTCAATCAGTACACACACACACACTGACAGAATTGAGCAATTCATTTATGTACCTTTACTTTTGCACCATTCATATACTGAGCACTTAAACATGATCACCTATATGCAATACGTCACGTTGAGTACTATGCTGTAACACTCATATGCACTTCAGCACAGAACTTTGGGTACAGCTGAACACTTGTGTCAATGCAGCAAATGTGTTAAATACCTTATTCTAATTTGTGGAAAACTTAATACCAAACTACACTTTTCATTATACTGACATACATCCTCTGAAGGAAAGGGACCCTACTGGCCCTAAATTTACAGTTCTTTCTTTAACCAACTATAAAATGTCCTTTTCAACTGTACACCCAACTCATACTATAACAAGACCTTACCATCAATTTCAAAGTACAATCAAGTATTATTTATGTTTTTAAGCAATTGTGTGTCCATTAATTTCTGTGACTGACCTAAAGATCCTCACATTATTATATATACGTAGATTTTAATCCCTAAATAATTTTAATTCTTTACCTCTAAATAAAAACAAGGGAATAAATTATTTTTTTTATAAATTTTATATTCTGTTTTCAAATATAAAATTTATAATTTATAATTTTGGTAAAGATGGGTAAATTATAAATTATAAATTTATAATTTACCCATCTTTAAATTTTCTTATATACGTAGCTTCTGACTTTTCGTTTTGATAAAATCCCTTTTCTCCCGATTATTTTGAAATTTTTTTTATGTTGAATGCTTACAAAGTGAGAGCATTTGTCCAGCAAATTCGAGTGGATAGAGACCTTGGAGTGAATAAATCTACAGTGCATGAATGGAAGAAAGAAGAGGAGAAACTCCATGATGCAGCTCAAGTTTATGGAAACAAGGCATGGACTGCAATAAAAAAAAAAAAAAAAAAACTCGTGCCAATCTCAAGAAGAACAAGTGGATAAAGCTGTGTTTCAGTAGTTTGTTCAAGAATGATCTGAAGGCACACTTCTATCTGGACCCCATCTGCAAACCCAAGCTAAAAAATTCCATGATTTTCAGGGAAATAAGTCCACAACTTTCACTGCAAGTAATGCATGGCTAACACATTTTAAAAAGTGGCATGGAATAACCAAACTGGCTATATCAGGTGAGGTACATTTGGCCGATGATGAAGCTGCATGCTCTTACCCTTCAGAAAATAATTGAAGATGGTGGCTATACTCCAGAACAGGTATATAACTATAATGAGACCAGACTTTGTTAGAAAATGTTATGCAATTCCACTCTGGCTTGTAAGAATGACGCCCAAAGAACACAAGGTTTCAAGCAAATGAAACAGAGTGATTGTATGTACTTTTCTGCAGAAACCAAACAGAAAATCGCAAACTGAAGCCACTTTGCATAAGAAATTTTAAATCACCACGGTGCTTCCATCATGCAAATGGCATGGCCTCTATCCAACTTGTATATGACTTTAGCAAAAATGCATGGATGACTTCCAGCATCTTTGAAAACTGGTTACATAAGCAATTTGTATCTGATGTACATAAACGCTTATGCCAACCAGGGCTGGATACCAAAGCTCTCTTGCTGCTGGATAACCATCCTACCCATCCACCTGCCAATAACCTAATAATCAGAGATGGTAAAATCCATGTGAGCTACTTACTGAAAAACACCACATCAAAGGTACAGCCTCTGGATAAAGGGATTATATCAATGTTTAAAATGAAATTCCTCAAGACTCTGATACAGCGAATAATCACTAGTCAGGATTCTGTTACCTCATTTTTAAAGAAGCTGAACTTAAAGGAAGTTTTTTTTTTACACTGATGGCAAAGCCTGAGAAACCATGACAAAAAGGTGTATTTAAAAATGTTGGAGAACGATATTAGGTGCAAGTCTGATCCTGGATAACTCCCAAGTAGCCAGTGACGAAGAGAATGACTTTGAGGGCTTTACACAGGAAGATGGTGACACAGAAGCCTACGGCAGATATAAGCTAGTCTGTAATCAAGTCACAAAGAAGGTTAGGCAAGCGAAGGCCGATTATGAGAAATCTTTGGCAAAGGATGCAAAGAAAAACAAAAAAAGAGTTCTTTAGTTATGTAAACTCTAGAAGGAAGGGGATGAATCAGATTGGTCCTCGATGTTGGTGATCTGACTGTTGATGATCCTGCTCAGATACCTGACAAACAATGAGTATTTTGCATCTACATTCACATATGAGGAATTCTGTAAGGAAAGAAAGGACACAAGTTTACTAAAAACTCTAACAGGGAGCTAAATGATTTAGTAATAACAGAGAGCAAAGTGGAGAAGAAATTGTTGAAGTTAAACATAAAAAAGGCACCTGGCAGATGGAATCTATCCAGTTATATTGAAGGAGGCAGCAAGGGAAGTAAGCAAACGCTTGGCCAAAATTATGAGAGCATCCTTAGATTCGGGGGAGGTCCCCATGGACTGGAGATGTGCAAATGTATCCTCAATTCACAAAGAGAGTTCAAAGGGTGATGCAAATAATTATAGGCCTATTAGTTTAACTTCTGTTCTGGGGAAAATAATGGAGTCACTGGTTAAAGAAATGATGCAGGATCACCTAGACAAGACAGAGTAATAGTTCAGACACAGCATGGGGTAGTTAAGGGGAAGTCTTGTCTGACCAATTTGATTGGATACTACGATGCAGTCACAAAGGAACTGGATGTAAAAAATAAATTTTGATATCATATACTTGGATTTAGGAAAGCTTTCGATACTGTTGCACATGGAAGAGCTGTACAAATTAGAGCGGTATGGCATTAAGAACAAGTTGCCGCAATGGATAAAGGGATGTTTGAGTGGGAGACAGCAGAGAATGGTGATCAATGGACAGTGCTCTACTTGGACTAATGCTATTAGCAGAGTACCCCAGGGTTTGCTGCTGGGCCCATTGTTGTTTTGTGTATTTATTAATGATATCGATGAAGGTATATCAGGCTTAATATCCAAGTTTGCAGGTGATACAAAGCTTGGCAGGGTTGTTAATGATAGTAGAGACAGTATGCCATTGCAAGAGGATCTAGAAAAGTTAGGCAGATGGGCTGATAAGTGGCAACTGAAGTTTAAAATTGACAAATGCAAAGTGCTGCATATGGTTAGAAGTAACCCCAGAGGAACTTACCAACTGTGTGGTACTACACTCATGGAGAATGAAAAAGACCTGGGGGTAATTTTCAGTCGGATATGAAGTTCTCTGAGCAGTGCAGTCAGGCTGCTAGAGCAGTTCATGGAGTTTTGCCAATCATATATAGGAATTTTGCTAGCAGAGAAAAGGAGGTGATTATTAAATAGTATTAAAGAGCAGAGATTAAATAGTATTAGTAATGGCCGCATAGTGCAAGAAAGACTAAGGCTTATGCTACACCAGCCAAAAAAAACCTGAATAAAACAATGAAAAGAAAAAAAAAAAAAAAAAAACATAATTAATAAAAGAAAAGGAAATTAAACCTATCATTCTTTGTATTTCTCTCACCCGAAGGTACTATCCAGATGACCTTTGAATTTCCCCAAATTGTCAGCCTCTACCACCCATGTAGGCAACTTATTCCAGTAATTTATAACTCGCTGGCTAAAATAAAACTTCCTGCAGTCCAATCTAAACATCTCCTCCCGTAACTTGAATTTATATCCCCTAGTTCTAGCATCATTTATAATCTTGAAAATTTCGTCCTCATTCATTTTACTGATGCCTCTCAGAGCCTTAAACACCTCAATCAAATCTCCTTTAAGGTGTCTAGTTTTCAAACTGCAACCCACATATTCGAAGTCTTTCTTCATAAGGACGCCCTTTTGCCGATCTCACCAGGCGAGTTACCCTTCTTTGCACCCTTTCAAGAAGCTCGATGTCTTTCTTTAGGTGCAGCCTCCATACTTGAACACAGTATTCAAAGTGTGGTCTAACAAAAACCTTATATAATGGGATTATCACGTCCCTATCTTTACTTGCAAAAGTTCGATAGATCATCGATAGGACACCATGGGCCTTCCTTGCAACCTGTTTATAATGCTCAGAGAATTTCACGTCTGACCGTATCATAACACCCAAGTCCCTTTCCTCCAGTACCGGGTTTAGTTGAACTCCACCAAGTGAATAAGTTGGATTAAAGCATAGCTGCCATTTTTCTGACCATTCCTGAAGTCTATCTAGGTCTCTCTGAAGAAACTCAGCTTGACAGTGATCATTAACTACTCTACCAATTTTAACATCATCTGCAAATTGAGACATCACGCTCTCTATCCCTTCATAAATGTTGTTTATGAAAATAAAAACAGTGGTCCTAATACTGATCCTTGTGGAACCCCACTTCTTACATCAACCCAATCTGAGGAATAGCCATTTATTACAACCCTCTGCCTCCTGCCCTGAAGTCATTCTGATATCCATCTAAGGATTTTCCCAGTGATTCCAACTTGTTTCAGCTAATAAAACAACTGCTCGTGTGGGACTGAGTCAAAAGCTTTGCTGAAATCTAAATAAACAATGTCGAAATTATTCCCTAAATCCAGCTCATGAGTGACCCTTTCAAAATAGCGAACCAGATTTGTTAAACATGATTTTCCCTTTACAAAACCATGCTGAGTATCCTTGAGAATTTCAATTCGATCCAAATGATCCTGAATTCTACCCTTGTTCATTGCCTCCATGATTTTCCCTACTACTGAAGTCAGACTGACAGGTCGACAATTTCCCACTTCACTCTTAGAACTACCCTTATGTATGGGAGAAACATTGGCACTTTTCCAATTCAAGGGAATCACCCCAGAGTTTAGTGATGCTCGCATAATTAGCCTCAATGGTTTAATGCACTCACTTGCCGCCTCCCTTAAGATTATAGGGTATATTCCATCAACTCCAGGAGCCTTACTGGCCTGTAGGCTCGAAAGTTTTTTCATTAAATAATCTTGCAAAATTTCAATATCATTAGATGAAATGAAAAATGGAAAGGCATCTGAACTTCTGAAACTGGGAGGACACCTGATACAGCTCAACTAACTAATCCTGACACAAAATATCTTAAATACAGAAAAATTCCCAAAACTTGGCATAATGCCATTCTGGTGCTTATCTTTAAGAAAGGGAACAAAGAAGAACTATAGACTAACTATAGACGAACTAAAGACTGTACTTGTTAACAGGAGAGATTGTTTCTACAGGGATGGGATACACTTAAATAGAAAGGGTGCAAGAATATTTGCTGATGCTATCGAGGCAGTGTTAGGTGGGTCGGAAAACTGCTAGCTTGGGGGGGAGACAAAGACCAATAGATTGACAGTAGCCACTGGCAGAGGTGAAAGAGATTCTTGCACTGCTTCTATTAGAATGAGCAGAAGCCTGAAAAACAAGATGCATGGTATTTGAGAGACTTCTGGGAGCCATTGCGGTACAAGTAAACACATGGGTTGTGTTAGGGTAGCTAAGAATAGAAACAGGTGCAGGTATACTTGCGTGTACACCAATGCTAGGAGTTTAGTAAATAAATTTGATGAATTTGAAGTATTGCTCAAAACATCAAAGGCAGATATTGTTGGGATATCAGAGACGTGGTGTCACACAGATATAAGGGATGCAGAACTGCAATTTGGGGAGTACAACGTTTACAGAAAGGATAGACAGGACAGGAGGGGAGGAGGGGTTATGCTATTAGTTAAGAAACACATAAAAACCAAGGAAGTGAAGCCAGTCGACATCGCTGGACAGTGCAGTGTTGAGTCAGTTTGGTGTGACATAAGCATTGGGAGATCAAAATTGAGAGTAGGAGTGTGCTATAGGCCTAATGACTCTGATGAGTATAATAAGGAACTGTACAGGGAAATAGAGTGGGCCAGTAAATCAGAGAGTCTTATAATGGGAGATTTTAACTTCCCAGATATTGACTGGAATTTGGGGGCTGGTTACTCACACACTAGCAGAGCTTTTGTGGATTTATTGGATGATTGTTTCCTACATCAGCATGTTCGGGAGGCAACAAGAGGGAGTAATACTCTTGATTTGATTATCAGCAGTGATTCTTCATGCATTAAGAATCTGCAGATAAATGAACCACTAGGTGGCAGTGATCACAGTGTGCTGAAGTGGGATTTACTCAAAGAGGTAACTACCATCAGGGGTAAAGGGAAGGGTTATTGCTTCCGTAAAGGCGACTACGATGGACTGAGACAGTATTTAAATTCTATACAGTGGGACCAACTGATGATGTTACCAACAGCAAATTCAAAATGGGAAGCATTCAAAGAACTTATCTTGGAAGCTACTAGGCTTTACATACCAACTAAGAAATATTGTTCAAGGTTTAGGCCAAAATGGATGTCAGATGAACTAATGAGGCATATGGCAGAGAAGAAAAATGCATGGGATACTTACAAATTAACACATGACACAGAAGCCTATGATAGATACAAGTTGATATGCAACCAAGTTACAAAGGAGGTTAGGCAGGCGAAGGCAGATTACGAGAAATCTTGGGCAAGGGATGCAAAGAAAAACAGCAAAGAGTTCTTTACTTATGTAAACTCTAGAAGGAAGGGGATGAATCAGATTGGTCCACTTGATATTGATGGGTCAACTGTTGATGATCCTGCTCAGGTAGCTAACAAACTAAATGAATATTTTGCATCGACATTCACACATGAGGAGTTATTCAGCAAGGGGAATGCCAGAGGTGTATTCAACTCTAGCAGTAAGCTACAGAATCTTGAAATAACTGGGAGTAAAGTGGAGGAGAAACTGTTGAAGATAAACACAAGAAAGGCACCCGGGGTGGATGGGATCTATCCAGTTATATTAAAGGAGGCAGCAAAGGAAGTAAGCAAACCCTTAGCCATAATTATGAGAGCTTCCTTGGACTCAGGGGAGGTACCCATAGACTGGAAATGTGCAAATGTGACCCCAATTCACAAAGGAGGATCAAAGGCTGACACAAGTAACTATAGACCTGTGAGCTTAACTTCTGTTCCAGGAAAATTAATGGAGGCACTGGTTAAAGAAGCACTGCAGGATCATTTAGACAAGACTTCAGTTATAGCTCAGACACAGCATGGTTTTGTTAAGGGGAAGTCTTGCCTGACCAACTTGATTGGATACTATGATGCAGTCACAAAAGAACTGGATGCAGGGAATAACTTTGATATTATATACTTGGATCTTAGAAAGGCTTTTGATACTGTTGCACATGGAAGACTGCTACACAAATTGGAGCAGTGTGGCATTGGAGGCAAGTTGCTGCTATGGATAAAGGGGTGGTTGAGGGGGAGAAGACAGAGAGTGGTAATTAATGGACACTGCTCATCGTGGAGCAATGTTATTAGTGGAGTCCCTCAGGGCTCAGTGTTGGGTCCATTATTGTTTTCTGTATTTATAAATGATATTGATGATGGTATATCAAGCTTAATGTCCAAGTTTGCAGATGATACAAAGGTTGGCAGGGTTGTCAAGGACACTACTGACACTATGCTGCTGCAACAGGATCTGGAAAGGTTGAGCAGATGGGCTGAGAGGTGGCAAATGAAGTTTAACATTGACAAATGTAAAGTACTACACATGGGAAACAGCAACCCCAGAGCAACGTATCAACTCTGTGGTACTACACTGACAGTGGTAGAGAATGAAAGGGACTTGGGGGTGGTTGTGCAGGCAGATATGAAGTTCTCTGAGCAGTGCAGACGGGCTGCAAGAGTAGCTCATGGAGTATTGTCAATGATATACAGGAATTTTTCCAGCAGGGATAAGGAGGTGATTATTCCATTGTATAAGGCAATGGTCAGGCCACACCTAGAGTACTGTATACAGGTCTGGAGGCCTCATTTCAAGAAGGATGTAGAGCTGCTGGAACGAGTACAGAGAAGGGCAACAAGATTAGTGAATGGAACAAAGGGGTGCTCTTACGAAGAAAGGCTTAAGTTTTGCAAATTACAGTGTCTGGAGACTAGGCACCAGCGAGGTGATCTGATAGAGGTGTATAAAGCCTTGAATGGTTTAAGCATGCTCAATGCTGATGTGATTCTTCCTCTAGCTCAGAAAAACACCTGAGAGGGCATAAATTCAAATTGAGGAAAGACAGATGTAGGATAGACGTGCGGAAATTTGCCTTTAGCCAGCGGGTGGTTGGTTGGTGGAACAGACTCCCATCCCTTGTGGTGGAGGTTGATAGCCGAAATAAGTTTAAGGCTCAGCTGGACAGGTATTTTGAACGAACAGAGGGGTGAAGTGGAAGTGGGTTTTTTTTTTTTTTTTTTTTTTGGCTCATGCTGCATAAGCTTGCTTTCTTGCATCAAATGCCTCTACTAATGCTAATGCTAATTAAGCTTGTTATCTTTTATAAAGTTTTTACAAACATAATAAGTAACAGAATTAAACCAAGCCTAGAGAGTTCATATACATGGGAGCAATGTAATTAAGCATTAATAAATAAATAAATAAATAAAAAAAGATGAATATAAAAATGATTATTTTTAGCATAATCATGAAAAGCATTTGGAACAGCAAAAACATCAGAAATTCTGGGAGCACTAAGAAATGAGGCATTTAAAAGACGTCTATGTGTGTGTGTGTGTGTGTGTGTGTGTGTGTGTGTGTGTGTGTGTGTGTGGGCGGCGCACACGTGAGAGAGAGAGAGAGAGAACACAGCTGTAGTTAGTGCTCACTCTTCTGTACAAGCATTTAGCTGTGTCACATCTCTCCTTGCTTACAAGAGTTTTTTCCTTTCAAATAAAATAGGAAAAAAAAAAGAAGTTTACATTCATTTTAGAAATATACGCATAATATTTTTTAGAATAAACCAAGTATGCATAACAATTCTGCCACTGAGGAAAAGCAGTTAAGCAAAAATATAAATTTAGAAATCATAAAATCTAAATATAACATTTAGTCCAATTTTAACATCAAATTAAAAATATTTTGGCTCAAATAAGACAAAAAAAAAAAAAAAAAGTCGACAACAAAAAGCCTAAACACAAAAATAAGCAAGACAGATCCTGGTGCTTTTCAATTTAAACAGCCTGCATACACACGCACATATACACAAGAACCATTTAACTGGGACAAATAATAAGCACAGAAGACTGACAAAGGGAAGACTAAACGAATTCAACCTAGTTGGATATCATATGCAAAATTGAGAAATATACAGTCATCCCTCGATTCGCATGGGGGGGTTACATTCTAGGAAAACATCGTGCAGTAGAAATATATGCAATAAGAAACAGTTTATATGAAATAATGGGGTTCTATTCCTAATATTAAACTGAAAAAAAAAAAAAAAAAAAAAAAAGCCTTTATTCACAAAAAATATATTTAACAAAATTTTAGAATTATTTTCATTTAAAAAATAATACAAACAAATCCAAAAAAAATAAAAAAATTCTATGGTAATACATCTATATATTTAATCTAAATCCACTGCTTATTCAATGCTATCTTGCCGTGATAAACCTCCAACAATAATCAGTGTTTTCTGGAAAAAATTAGTTAAAATTCTTTGCTTAGCAGCACACTGTTTTTTCTGTATAATTCTTCATGAGAAGGTAAAGCTAATGATAAACTTCTATAAAATTTTAAACTCCTCTCCAAATTAGGATCCATATCCAGAGCTTCTCTGCTAAGCTGATTTGCAAGTTTTAAAAAATCAGCTAGTCTTTTCAGGGTCAACTTTTGTGTGCTTGCTATCTTTAAATCTCCTTTTTTCTATTTATTTGTTTCATCATTTTTGTTATCTTCTCATTGTGATAAAATATCATCCACTTATAATTGTTCTCTATGAGCTTAAAGGACTTCTATGATATCTGCTGGTTCCAGATCCTCAAATCCCTCTCCATTAATCATTTTTTCAATTCTAACAATCTCAACTACTTTGGCATTTCAACCATGGCTTCTGCAATGCAGCTTTCTAGCCTGTGGCTAGAAAGCTGCATTGCAGGCTTCTTTCACTGCTTTTTCCAGGCTTTTTCACTTCTTTCACTGCTTTTTCCAGGCTGCTTTCACTGTTGAGTTCTTAAGTTCATCACAGGCAAACTTAAAATTTTTTTACAGCATCAAGAATATTAATTCCTCCAATAAGCACAAACTGAAGGACTGTTTGTTCCACAGTAGCTTCCACCAATCATGAAAAAGGTATTAGGTAATAGAATTTAAAGGCAGCTATAATACCTTGATCCATCAGGTGAACTAACAAAGTTGTATTCAATGGAAGAAAGGTAATTTTTGCATTTGGGTGCAAATCAGGTAATTATGCAAGATGGCCGAGTGCAATATCAAAAACAAGCAAGATTTTGAATCCTGTTTCTCTTCAGACAATATTTTTCTGCTTCAATGCAAAAGCAACTTAAAAACCAGTCCTCAAAGATTTAGCTGTCATCCAGAATTTTCTGCTTGATTTCAAATGAACTGTTAAGGAGCTTTCTGATATTCCTTTAGAAGTAAGGATTTATTTTCTGATGTATAAATTAGAAGCAGTTTGCACTTAAAGTCACCCTTTGCATTGCCAAATAACAAAAGTGTTAACCTGTCTTTTGAAACTTTGTCTATATCTCTATATAGACAAACTTTGTCTATATAGAGATATAGACAAAACTGGAATGTGTCTATTAGACAATGTTTGCCTTTACAGAGCTATAGACAAATTCTTATATATTTTGTCTCTATCTCTTCTTTTGAAATGAATGTTCAGATTGGCATATGCTTCCAAAATAAGCCAATCTCATCAGCATTAAACACTTGACTTATTAGATGGTCAGGTACAAGGAAGCAGTGTCCATAATCAGCACTGGATGCTTCCCCCATTAATCTTAGATTGTGAAGATTTTGATATTTTAAAATTTTCATACAAACCCTTACTGGCATGAAAGATATTTACATTGGATGGACCAGCTTCTTGCAAGTGATTAAAAATTTGCAGACCTTTGGTGCAAATAACATCACAACTAAAAGGTATTCTACTTTGATTATAATCCTCTATTCAGAAAGCAAGTAATTTTTCAATTTTCTCTATTATAGGATTTCTCATTGTTGTAGTACCTTTTTGCAGCCAATATGAAAATATAGCAGAATTCAATACTCACAGCAGCAGTTTCTTCATCTTCTACTATTTCCTAAAGACTAATAAGTTGCTGAAGTTAAATGATGTTGAGAAGGTAACTGAATTTTTAATTTTTTCAGCATTTTGTCTAATTTGTCATATGCTGATCTTTATTCCATTTTCTAAACTCTTAAGTGATTTTTAAAAATTTTCCTCTAAATTAATTTTTTTTTCATTATAGCTTTCTTCATTTTAGGCCCTTTAAAATAAACATACTGTGTGCATATATAGTTAAACACACACCCTTTATGTAACACAAGAATAGCAAAGAACTATAATTTTCATACTGAATGCAATGTGTCAGCAAAAAAACATTTTATGTTATTTGAAAATAACAAACCCTTACCGTGCATGTCAAACTTTTAGTAGTAAATACCTGAGAGCACAATAGCAAAACCAACCAAATCAAGGGATGACTGTATTTAGAGATGAGAAAATTTTAATATTAAAGACTAAGCCAAAGATTGAAAATAAGTGTCTGCAATTCTGCCCAGACACAATAGGAGGGAGTATATGATGAGAGCCCTGTCGATCAATTCGGCCCTGGAAGGATTGTGCAAGGCTCAAGGGTGAGAATTTTTTTCAGCCTGGTCTGTACTTGTTAACAGGAGAGACTGCTTCTACAGGGATGGGATACACTTAAATAGAAAGGGTGCAAGAATGTTTGCTGATGCTATCGAGGCAGTGTTAGGTGGGTCGGAAAACTGCTAGATTGGGGGGATACAAGGACTAATAGATTAACAGTAGCCACTGGCAGAGGTGAAAGTGATTCTTGCACTGCTTCTATTGGAATGAGCCACAGCCTGGAAAATAAGATGCAGGATATTTCAGAGACTGCTGGGAATCATTGGGGTACAAATAAACACATAGCTACCCTAACACAACCTAAGAAAAAGAACAGGTGCATGTATACTTGCGTGTACACCAATGCTAGGAGTTTAGTAAATAAATTTGATGAATTTGAGGTATTGCTCAAAACATCAAAGGCAGATATTGTGGGGATTTCAGAGACGTGGTGTCACACAGATATAAGGAATGCAGAACTGGAATTTGGGGAGTACAATGTCTACAGAAAGGATAGACAGGGTAAGAAGGGAGGAGGGGTTATGCTATTACTTAAGAAATACATAAAATCCAAGGAAGTGAAACCAATCGACATTGCTGGACAGTGCAGTGTCGAGTCAGTTTGGTGTGACATAAGCATTGGGAGGACAAAATTGAGTAGGAGTGTGCTATAGGCCTAATGACTCTGATGAGTATAATAAGAAACTGTACAGGGAAATAGAGTGGGCCAGTAAATCAGAGAGTCTTATAATGGGAGATTTTAATTTCCCAGATATTGACTGGAATTTGTGGGCTGGTCACTCACACACTAGCAAGGCTTTTGTGGATTTATTGGATGATTGTTTTCTACATCAGCATGTTCGGGAGGCAACTAGAGGGAGGAATACTCTTGATTTGATTATCAGCAGTGATTCTTCATGCATTAAGAATCTGCAGGTAAATGAACCACTAGGTGGCAGTGATCACAGTGTGCTGAAGTGGGATTTACTCAAAGAGGTAACTACCATTAGGGGTAAAGGGAAGGGTTATTGCTTTCGTAAAGGCGACTACGATGGACTGAGACAGTATTTAAATTCTATACAGTGGGACCAACTGATGTTACCAACAGCAAATTCAAAATGGGAAGCATTCAAAGAACTTATCTTGGAAGCTACTAGGCTTTACATACCAACTAACAAATATTGTCCAAGGTTTAGGCCTAAATGGATGTCAGATGAACTGATGAGGCATATGGCAGAAAAGAAACCTGCATGGGATACATACAAATTAACACATGACACAGAAGCCTATGATAGATACAAGTTGATCTGTAACCAAGTTACAAAGGAGGTTAGGCAGGCGAAGGCAGATTACGAGAAATCTTGGGCAAGGGATGCAAAGAAAAACAGCAAAGAGTTCTTTACTTATGTAAACTCTAGAAGGAAGGGGATGAATCAGATTGGTCCACTCGATATCGATGGGTCAACTGTTGATGATCCTGCTCAGGTAGCTAACAAACTGAATGAATATTTTGCATCGACATTCACACATGAGAAGTTATTCAGCGAGGGGAATGCCAGAGGTGTATTCAACTCTGGCAGTAAGCTAGAGAATCTTGTAATAACTGAGAGTAAAGTGGAGGAGAAATTGTTGAAGATAAATACAAGAAAGGCACCTGGGGTGGATGGGATCTATCCAGTTATATTAAAGGAGGCAGCAAAGGAAGTAAGCAAACCCTTAGCCATAATTGTGAGAGCTTCCTTGGACTCAGGGGAAGTACCCATAGACTGGAGATGCGCAAATGTGACTCCAATTCACAAAGGAGGATCAAAGGGCGACACAAGTAATTATAGACCTGTTAGTTTAACTTCTGTTACTGGAAAATTAATGGAGGCACTGGTTAAAGAAGCACTGCAGTATCATCTAGACAAGACTTCAGTTATAGCTCAGACACAGCATGGTTTTGTTAAGGGGAAGTCTTGCCTGACCAATTTGATTGGATACTATGATGCAGTCACAAAAGAACTGGATGCAGGGAATAACTTTGACATTGTATACTTGGATCTTAGAAAGGCTCTTGATATTGTTGTGGAAGTTGATAGCTTAAATAAATTTAAGTCTGAACTAGACAAACATTTGGAGTGACTGGATGGGTGAAATGGGAAGGTTTTTTTTTTTTTTTATTTTATTTTTATTTGGCTGATGCTTTATAAGCTTGCTTTCTTGAATCATATGCCTCAACATGCTAAGATGTCGCTGCTGCTGACCAATTCTTGGAAAGGCATACTAATGAAGGCCTGACAAAAGATGACATGGCCAGTGCCAAGTGAGTACTGGCAGAGTTTGTTGATAGAAAAAGAGGGGCCACAACAGAATGTTGGGTAGATAGGAACAACCACTGTTCTACATATGAAAACAACTGAATCAGAAATAATCAAAAACATTACTGGTGAAAGTCATGATCCAAATGAAACCAAAGACAATGAAGTCGAGGAGCCAGAGCCATCACCTAAGATCGTGAAGGCACTCACTGGTTTGCAAACTGGACTTAAAATTCTTGAAACAAAAAAGGTAGATTCCCTATTAATTTTAGTTAAAAAGTTTATTGAAATTATTAAAAATAAACAAAGAGATGCAGCAAAACAGTCAGCCCCTGATACAGTTTTTAAAAAAATGAAAGACTTGAAAGTAATGACTAAAATGCGCAAAATTGTTTGCTAATGTCTACTTAGTAGTTGAAAGAACATGGAATGCATTATGGTTTTCCTTTTTCTCCTGAATTTTTGACCATTTGTTAATTTAAAAACACGAATGTAACAGTCAATACAACCCATGGTAAAACATTTTGTGAGTATTGATTTGTTTTTGTGACAAAAGGTGTGGGTACATGTTTATCGTGTTTATGTATATTTAACAACGTGAATATTGTTTTTTTTTTAAGTAAGACTAAATGCAGCTGGGCATGATATTTTTAAGAGTTATATTTATTTATCTATATATCGGTGTTAAAACACCATAGACAACTCTTAAAGGAAAACTACGATAATAATGTAATAGGCATCATTTCAACTGTACCTCATGTTGTGCTCATCCTTCACAACAAGTTACCATGTATTGCACTTCCTTGAATAAGTAATGCTTCACTAATAGAGAAGACTATTGTTACTTATTTTCAGCAGGCACCACCACCCAGATGGCACCGTTTCAAGGCTTGTTGGCCTGCCCACCCACCGATGAAAGGCCACTGAGAATAAGTAACCACAGTCTTCTCTATTAGTGAAGCGTTAATTATTCAAGGCAGTGCAATACATGTTAATTTGTTGTGAAGGATGAGCACAATATGAGATACAGTTGAAATGATGCCCATTACACTATTATCGTAGTTTTCCTTTAAGAGTTGTCTATGGTGTTTTTACACCGATATTGTATAGATAAATATAAAACTCTTACAAATATTATTCCCAGCTGCATTTAGTCTTACTTAAACATCACATACACCTGTTGGCATCTCTCATATTGTGGGATTATCTTCACAACTGGGTTGTCATGTTTGCAATACCAGGGTGCCTGCCCACTCACCGATGAAAGACCAACAAGCCTTGAAATAGTGCAGTCTGGGTGGTGCCCACTGAGAATAGGTAACAATAGTCTTCTCTATTAGTGAAGTGTTACTTATTCGAGGCAGTGCAATACATGGTAACTCGTGAAGGATGAACACAATATGAGATACAGTTGAAATGATGCCCATTACACTATTATCACAGTTTTCCTTTAAGAGTTGTCTATGGTGTTTTTACTGATATTATATGGTTTTTTTAAATACTTTACTGTACAGCGCATCAATAAAAGATTGAAACAACACAATGCATATTATTTCCATTATTATTCTTTGCGCGATTTTTCTTAGATGTAGTATTGCAATTATCACACAAGAAAAGAGACAAGCAAAGTATGTATGAAGTTTGAATGCCAAAAAATGGCTAGAATTTCCTAATGCGATCCTGCTTATATCGTGATGCGATTATTTGTACCCAGAGCATTGCGTTATAATGGATTTCACCTGTATTTCCCTTTTCTAAATGTTTGGCAATTCTCATTTCAATTAGCTTCCTGTCTTGTTGACGTATATATTCCATCACCCACATGCATTATAATGTGCCTTCTACTAGTTAGGGGAATGGCATCACTTAAAATTCATATCCTGCCATTTGTTCAAATTTAATCAATTTAATTGTAAAAGTCATTTTATCATACATTATTAAAGGACATAATCTTACAATACCTTACAGTCATTATCTATACTCAACTGCCACTAAATATCAGAACCTGCCTAACAAGTAGCTTTGATCCTTTGTATTGCAGCATCCACAAGATGAAACAATACCTGATATATGATCTGTCATCATATATCAGCTATCCATGCTCATTAGATGCTATCCTATAAACATAACTTCAATGTACAAATACAGTAAACCCCCGCTATTCAAGGGGGTTACGTTCCTGAGAAATGCCGCGAATACCGAGTTATGGCTCCCATAGTAATAAAGGGGTTCCGTTCCAAAGTATGAAATATATATAAGAAAAACTAGTCTAAAATTTTGTCTATGTATGTATTATATGTATCTTCATAATATGACTATGTACATGACAGTACATAGTGAAATGCAAGCATATGGCATCGAAATGAAAACAAGAAACAATTTAATATTAAATGTAATATTTATTAGAAATTTCAAACAAATCTTTCAAACCAGCGCCTTTGCTAGCTAAGAAACTTATCCCGCCAGTGCTATCGCCAGTTTTGCTAAAGTGTTGATAAAGGAGTTTTGCCTTTTCACGAATGATGAGTGAACTTATCTACAGATTTAAAGCCTTTTCCATTTTTTCTAATTTAACATCACAAGTTACAGAGCAAATTTTTGAAGCAATTAGCGCATTTCCACTGACACTACGGCGGATTTTTTCTTCTGATTTCTAGATTGATCGTACCGTTGACTCATTGATTTTATAATGTTTTGCCACTGAGGAGACACTTTCACCATTATAAATTTTGTCTAATAACTCAATTTTATTCTCTAATGTCATCACCTTCTTTGATCTTTTCGCATTTTCCTTGTTATTCGTAGCCATATTTTTCTACGGGTTAGAAAGAACTTGTCCACAATAAAGTCACTTTCTTCCGTTAACACACTCGAAAAAGTCTGTTTTACACTGCAAAATGGTAAATTTATCACTTTTGTAAGCATAACAATTTATAAATTGATCATATAAATTAAAAGCAAACGACGAAACCTTCCATGACAAGCGCATAACACATACTGAACAAGGAGTAGCGAGAAACATCCATGCCGGGATTTTGTCACCCCTTTCCTCCCACCCACTGAGCGCTGTTTTGACCAGGAAAGATAATTTTAGCCACTCCCATGTTTTTTAATGGCGGAAAATGTTCACTGAGCTTTAAAATTCACTTTTTTAAGTTTCATATTAAATCAGCGACCGCAAATACAGATACCGCGAATAGCGGGGGTTTACTGTATCTCATATCTATGACAGCTAAGGATGCAGTCTTCAGAATGTTGCTCAAGCAAAGTCTGTCCAGTTCTCGGCAACCAGCCTGGAAACAGGCATTTGTAGTATATACATGCAAGTTTTTATTTATATCACTGTGATGACAACAGCATCACTTGCTCTTCCATATAAGTTATCGTCAATTATTTTTGATTTCTCCAGAAATCCTTAATCCTATCTATCATGCATAAGCACATTGATTTAATAGATTTTAAAAGGAATAGAATAATGGAGGAACATTTATTATCACCCATTAGCAGCCTAAACTAGTGTTTCTCAAAATTTTTTTAAAAAAAAAAGACCCACAGGTTTCATTGTATAAAATAAGGGAGGCGGCAAGCGAGTGCATTGAATCATTGAGTCCAATTATGAGAGCATCACTGGGAGTGATTCATTGGATTGGAAAAAAGTGCTAATGTATCTCCAATACATAAGGGTGGTACCAAGAGTGAAGTGGGAAATTACTGGCCGGTTAGTCTAACTTCAGTAGTAGGGAAAATCATGGAGACAATGATCAAGGGTGGAATTCAGGATCATTTAGATAGAAATGGAATTCTGAAGCATGGTTTTGTAAAGGGAAAATCATGTTTAACTAATCTGGTTGGCTATTTTGATAGAGTCACTCAAGAGCTGTACTTGGGGAATAATTTGATCAGTCCCACATGAACGGTTACTTTATAAGCTGGAACAGGTTGGAATCACAGGGAAAATCCTTAGATGGACAGCTGGATGGCTTCAGGGCAGGAGACAGAGGGTTGTGATAAATGGTTATTCCTCAGATTAGGTTGATGTAAGAAGTAGAGTTCCCTAAGGATTAGTATTATGACCACTGTTGTCTTTGATTTTCATAAATGATATCAATGAAGGGATAGAGGGCATGATATCTAAATTTGCAGATTATGTAAATATTGGTAGAGTAGTTAATGATCACTGCCAAGCAGAGCTTCTTCAGAGTGACCTAGATAGACTTCAGGGATGGTCAGATAAATGTCAGTTATGCTTTAATCCAGCAAAGTATAAGGTATTACACCTGGGGAACAGTAACCCCAAAATAACTTATACATTTTGTGGAGTTGAACTAAAGCCGGTAGTGGAGGAAAGGGACTTGGGTGTTATGATATGGTCAGACATGAAGTTCCCCGAGCATTGTAGACAGGTTGCAATGAAGGCCTATGGTGTCCTATCGATGATTTATCAAACAATTGCTAGTAGAGATAGGGACGTCATAATCCCGTCATAATCCAAAGGCTATTGTTAGACCACACTTGGAATACTGTGTTCAAGTATGGAGACTGCAACTAAAGAAAGACATTGTGCTACTTTAAGGGGTTCAAAGATGGGTAACTTGCCTGGTGATATCGGCAAAAGGGCATCATCCATATCAGGAGAGATTTCAAATATGTGGTTGCAGAGCTTGGAAACTAGGCACCTTAGAGGAGACTTGATTGAGGTGTTTAAGGCTGAGAGGCATATGTAAAATGAATGAGGACTAAATTTTCACAGTTATAAATGATTCTAGAACAAGGGGCTATAATTTCAAGTTACGGGAGGAGATTGTTTAGATCGGATTGCAGGAAATCTTATTTTAGCCAGCGAGTTATAAATTACTGGAATAAGTTACCTATGTGGGTGATAGAGGCTGAAAGTTTGGGGAAATTCAAAGGTCAGATGGATAGGTTGTCTACAGTAAACCCCCGCTATTCGCGGTATCTGTATTCGCGGTTTCGCGTATTCGCGATCGCCGATTTAATATAAAATGAAACCGAAAAAAAAATGTGAATTTTAAAGCGCCGTGAATATTTTCCGCCATAAAAAACATGGGCGTGGCTAAAATTATCTTTCCTGGTCAAAACAGCGCTCAGTGGGTGGGGGAGAGGGGTGACAAAATCGCGAGCGTGGATGTTTCTCGCTAATCCTTGTTCAGTATGTGTTATGCGTTTATCATAGAAGGTTTCGTCGTTTGCTTTTAATTTATATATTTATAAATTGAATAAATTTATCAATTTATAAATTGATATGCTTACAAAAATGATAAATCTACCGTTTTTCAGCGTAAAACAGACTTTTTCGAGTGTATTAACGGAAGAAAGTGACTTTATTGTGGACAAGTTCTTTCTAACCCCTACAAAAATATGACTACGAATAACAAGAGAAATGTGAAAATATCAAAG
The DNA here is from genome assembly GCF_048544385.1 of Mastigoproctus giganteus. Taxonomy (NCBI): domain Eukaryota; kingdom Metazoa; phylum Arthropoda; class Arachnida; order Uropygi; family Thelyphonidae; genus Mastigoproctus; species Mastigoproctus giganteus. The sequence continues at coordinate 20,744,544 of NC_143575.1, forward strand.
AAGGTGATGACATTAGCGAATAAAATTGAGTTATTAGACAAAATTTCTAATGGTGAAAGTGTCTCCTCAGTGGCAAAACATTATAAAATCAATGAGTCAACGGTACGATCAATCAAAAAAATCGGAAGAAAAAATCCGCCGTAGTTTCCGTGAAAACGCGCTAATTGCTTCAAAAATTTGCTCTGTAACTCGTGATGTTAAATTATAAAAAAGGAAAAAGCTTTAAATCTGTGGATAGAAGACCGAACTCAAAATAAAATTCCGTTAAGTTCACTCATCATTCGCGAAAAGGCAAAACTCCTTTATCAACACGTTAGCGAAACTAGTTGATAGCACTGGCGTGATGTTTTTTTTTTTTGCTAGCAAGCAAAGGCGCTGGTTTGAAAGATTTGTTTGAAATTTCTAATAAATATTACATTTAATATTAAATTGTTTCTTATTTTCATTTCGATGCCATATGCTTGCATTTCACTATGTACTGTCTATTTACATAGTCATATTATGAAGGTACATATAATACATACATAGACAAAATTTTAGACTAGTTTTTCTTATATATTTCATACTTTGGAATGGAACCCCTTTATTACTATGGGAGCCATAACTCAGTATTCGCGACATTTCTCAGGAACGTAACCCCTGCGAATAGCGGGGGTTTACTGTATTTCCTTTTCTCTTATTATGATGATTATTATTTTTTATTATTATTATTATTTTTTTTTTTGGCTGGTGCAGCATAAGCCATAGTCTTCCTTGCACCATGTGGCCATTGCTAATACTAAATCCCCTTTGTTTAAGCCTGCAAAACACTGAATAACTTAATACAATATGACCAACAGCCAATGAGAGCTTCAACACAAATTGACACAAATTTTTTTTATTGCATTTGACTATTACAGCCAGAGATCAGTCATTTTTCAATGTCATTCAATCCATGGCGTTACTTTTCTTCTCGGCATTACTTTTCTTCCAAACAGCTGTTCACTCTGTACAAATCGCAAATCCACCCTACCATGGTATATTGTTCTCACATCTGGGGTCGTACCCCCAAAACCTCTCTCAGGCTTCTAGATTCCATTCAGAAGAATGGCAGTTAGACAGAATAGTCTCTCTACTCTGTCTCAGAGATGTTCTGTTTCTGCTGCATGCCTTTTCTACAGATACTTCCATGGGCACTGTTCTTCTGAATTGGCTTCTATAATCCCCACTCTCTCTCTCTTTCAAAATAGTCCGAACATGTGCCACCACCAGCCAACACCCATTTACTGTCCAACTTCAAACTCACAGAACCAACTTTTCATCTTTCTCCTTTATTCATTCAACTGCCGTTTTCTGGAACAACCTTCCTTCACATATATTTCTTGAAAATTGCAGTCTACAGAAGTTCAAGTCTAATGTCAACAAATATCTTCTTTCGTCTTCTCAACCTCCAACCCATGCACGGTACTAAGTACTATAGGTTCTAATACTTCTCATGTTTGGAATTTTCATTAAAAAAAAAAATTTTAAAAATTGAAAACCTCAAACTTTCCTGCAGTTATATGTCCTTATCTACTGGAATTATTTCTGTTGTCCTGAGATGACATTTTCAGACGCAACAAAAGAAGCTTGCTGTCCCATCTTAATCCTCTCAATGGTTCTCCATTGCCCACAGTTACCCACAGGGTATCTCCTTTCCATGTTTTGCAGTCCTGTAAATGAAAACCTATCAGATAAATTCTCTTGTCTAGCTGGAATGAAGGAAAAATAATCATTTAAGCTTATTTCTAAAAGGGATTTAAAATTTGTAGGCTGCAAGCCTTTTATACAAATTTTATGTGCCAAAATTAAAAAAAAAAAAAAAAAACACTACTGGTTTGCAAACTATTAACATGTTTGCTGTCACTTATATTTGTGAAGGTCCTTTCTATGTGCCTTCAGCATAACTTACAATATTTTTTCTAGATTTTGATTCATTATCATTCTTCAATTGGATTATTTCTCTGTGGCACTGGAACAAGTAGGCACTACTTTTTAGTAAATTTAGAAAGAGATTTCATCTATGAAGAATTATCACTCCAAGTAAAACCAGCATCCATTGTTTGTAGCATTCTAACATCAACAGCTGCATATGAATAGGATTCAAAATTAACATCACTTGAATAGAATTCTATTTCAGTATCAGATGACATATTATAAAGAGTTGATTCAATTCAATTGTTATAATGGTTCCACAGCCTGGGACACCAGGCTGTGGAACCATTATAACAACCCTTAAGGATAAAATTTCATAGGAAAACATTTTTTACACAAAGTTTTATCAGTAGATGATATTTTGTTTTTCACAAACTAAAGAATTAAAATTCACAAGCATAATCTTCAAAAAATTGTACCTTTTCTTCTTATGGAAAATACTAAATTAGATAAAATAACTACAACATAAGAAGAACATATGAAACTGTGAACCAAGTAAACAGCTTTCATAGCACTCTCTAGACAGTATGATTGACGCTAAGCAAAATCCCAGCTGTAATGCAAATAGCTCGTGGTTCAATCAGCTTGCAAATATTAAGCAGTTGTTCTATTTCATGTGCTTTTCCTTTTACAGAACTCATTTATTGATTACAATTGAATGGATGCATATTTGCATTAATGCACAACACTTGCAATTCATTTTGATGCAAATTTGTGTTCTGGCAGTGAATGTGTTAAACCTCACTGTGATTAGGCATTCTTCTAACCCATTTCCAGATGAGGTATAATGAAATGAAGTAATGCCAAGAAACCTGGAGCAGATAAAAGCTGCACTCCTTTCTTAGGAAAGTGAGTAAACTAATCACTTATTCCTGTAGCTTAAGACATTCTCCATTAGATGATCCTCTGTTCCATTCCGCATTCATCTTCTGATGTTAATGAATACAGTTAGGCTTAAGGATTTGTGTTCAGTAAAATCAAATGATCCCAAATAACTTGTTCAAAATCATGCTTAGACAAAATTTCTTTCACAATACCTAGCAATTAGTTTTATTACCTTATAAAGCCAAGCAAATCTGCCATCTGTGTACGGAAGCTTGTAAATTACAGAGGCCACCTTTGCTAAGACGTCATAATATCCACCAAAGGCCAGTTCCCGAACATTCTTTCTGATAATGGGCTTCTCACCAAGTAATCCAAATGCTGCAGATATCAGAATTTTAATAGGTTTGCTTGCATTTTTCATTAAGGCAGCTGCAGTCTGAAAAACAAAAGACAGAATGCTGAAATTAATAGAAAATTTTTATTTTAACATTATTACAATTAATTGGAGAGAAAAATCTACCTTTAACATACAAAGGTTATTTCATTTAATAATAGTGTAAATGTCCATTAAAACACCCGACTTTTATAAATTAATTTTTATTCTTATTTTATTTATATTTTTAATTTAGCAAAAAGTTTTTATAACCTTATAAAGCTAAGCAATGAAATGTGTTCAGTAAAATCAGGACTTGGTTCACTTTTCAGATTAGAGATATCTATACTTCTAAGATGTCATAATATCTTTCAAAGGCTAGTTCTAAAACATGCCTTCTAAATAAGAAGCTTCAATGTGAGATGGAAATGCACTTCCCTTTTTTTATTTCTGATAAACATACAGGATTGCTAATATACAAAGGGTACTAGGAAAGTTTTGCAATACAGCTTAGTTTATTTAATTTTTTCAAAGTACAGTAAACCCCCGCTATTCGCGGTATCTGTATTCGCGGTTTCGCGTATTCGCGGTCGCTGATTTAAACCTAAAAAAATGTGAATTTTAAATCGCTGTGAACATTTTCCGCCATGAAAAAAACATGGGTAGGGCTAAAATCATTTTGCCCATTCCACAGAGTAGTACAGTCAGTCGTCGTATAACACGTGTTTACACTACACTAATTCGATCTTACACGATTTATAAATAGGGGAACGATATCTTATATAACACGAACTGAATTCGCATATGCACGATTCGCCTTTGTGTTTACAAGAAATGGCAGTTGAACGCAGAATCACCCCAACTGAACGCAACACGATAGGAATGAAGAGAAGATTCTGAAAATGTATTTATTTTTTTATAGCAGTGAAGGGGAAACACACTTCACCATAATAACTTAAAAACCAACACAATTCCAGCTATCGGTATTATCGCAAATACAATTAGATCGAGTTCACTACCAGTTTATAACAGATTCCACTAGCAGGAACGCAACTGGAAATTGTTTTTATTGTTTTATGGTAGTAACCCCCAGAAATGTAAAATGTGAGCTAGTGAGGTGTTAATAGAGTTGTCTCTGTCTTTATGGTGTTGCTTATTCAGTTGCTACACGCTCACAGCTTTATGTGTATCAAGTGTGCCTCCTCATTTTGTAATTGTGCTTTATTCTCTAAAAATGAGTAAAAATAACTTAAAAGGTGTAAAAAGGAAGTGTCCTGCGCTCAATGGGTGGCAAAATCGCGAGCGCGGATGTTTCAAGCTAATCCTTGTTCAGTATGTGTAATGCGCTTGTCAGAAGGTTTCATCTCTTGCTTTTAATTGATACGTTTACAAAAGTGAAAAATCTACCATTTTGCAGTGTGTTGATGTAAACAGACTTTTTCGAGCGTGTTAAAGTTAAAAGAAAGTGACTTTATTGTGGACAAGTTCTTTTCTAATCCTACAAAAATATGGCCGCGAATAAAAAGGGAATTGTGAAAAGATCAAAGAAGGTGATGACATTAGCGAGTAAAACTGAATTGTTAGACAAAATTTCTAATGGTGAAAGTGTCTCCTCAGTGGCAAAACATTATAAAATCAATGAGTCAACGGTACGATCAATCAAGAAATCGGAAGAAAAAATCCGCCGTAGTGTCCGTGAAAACGCGCTAATTGCTTCAAAAATTTGCTCTGTAACTCGTGATGTGAAATTAGAAAAAATGGAAAAGGCTTTAAATCTGTGGATAGAAGACCGAACTCAAAATAAAATTCCGTTAAGTTCACTTATCATTCGTGAAAAGGCAAAACACCTTTATCAACACTTTAGTGAAACTGGTGATAGCTCTGGCGGGATAAGTTTTTTAGCCAGCAAAGGCTGGTTTGAAAGATTAAAAATCGATATGGTTATTTTTCGCCCAGCAACCCATGTTTTTGAAAGGTTTCTTTAAAATGTCTAATAAATATGTACAGCATTACATTTAATAAATTGTTTCTTATTTTCATTTCGATGCCTTATGCTTTTTTTTATGTACTTACTCTCTACGTTTGTCTATGTACATAGTCATATTATGTAGGTAAATACACATAATACGTACAGACAAAATTTTAGACTAATTTTTGTTATATATTTCATACTTTGGAACGGAACCCTTTTATTACCATGGGCGCCATAACTCAGTATTCGCGTTTTCAGTATTCGCGGAATTTCTCGGGAACGTAACTCTCGCGGATAGCGGGGGTTTACTGTAATTTCCTCTACATTCAATACACCTCTCCATCCTCCGAAACCAATCTTTAAACCAGTTCTGCCAAGTTTCACTAGGGAGTAAAGCACACTCGCCCAAGCCCATAGAAGGTCCTCATCACTGGAAAACCGCCTCCCTTTTAGCTTCATTTTCACATGCGGGAACAGTGCAAAGTCGCAGGGAGCAAGGTCTGGACTGTAGGGAGGGTGCTCGAGAAGTTTCAGTCCTGTCGTGGTCAAATATTCGGTGCAGGCTTTGGCGCGGTGAGCTGGAGCATTTTCGTGATGGAGGTACCAGGTGTCCATTCTTGACTTTGGCCGCAGGTTCTTCATAGATCCAATGACTTTAGGCAGGCATTGTTCAGTATACCACTTAGCTGTGACTTCTTCTGCGTGTCCAAAACGACACATTCCACAATTCCACTCGATTTGAAAAATACAGCTATCATTTTCTTCTTTACAGATCAGGATTTTCTGACAATTACGGGTGTGTCGTCATCATCAAAGACCCAAACTTTGTTTTGAGCCTTGGTCGGCAGATCGTAATAGTACAGCCAAGTCTCGTCACCTGTCACGATGTTGTTCACATACCGAGATTGTCCCTTATCAAACTTTTTTAACATCTCCCGACACCAAGTCACACGTCGTGTCATCTGCTCTTCAGTCAGTTGATGCGGCACCCAGAGAGAACAAAGTTTCTTCACGTGCAAATGATCTTGCAGAATCGAACAAATTGCTGGTGCATTTAGGCCCAAAGTATCCTCTATCTGTTGGTAGGTCACTCGCCTGTTTTCGTCAAGCATTTTCCTCACAGCAGTAACGTTTTCCTCCGTAACTGACGTTCGTGGCCTTCCCGGCTTCTCAGAATCCTCCAGAGTGAAATTTCCCCTTTGGAATTCTCTATACCACCTGAATATCGTTGTACGATGTGGACAATCATCATCTAGTGCAAGAGTCATTTCTTCTAAGCACTGGTCTGTGGTTAAACCACGCACGAAATTATACTGCAAAACTGTCCTTATCTCATTTCGTGACCACGACGCCATCGCAAGCACTTTACACTCTCACTACTAATGAATAACTGAGCCCATCGACTTGGCGCGGCAGCTACTATGTACGTATGAACATGTCTCAACATGCAGCAACAAGCAGCTTCCTGTGATTCATTGTTGCGTCATATTGCAAAACTTTCCTAGTACCCTTTGTATATATATATATAAATATATAAAGATTGTTTGTTTTAGGCATGTGAAACTTAGGCAATTTTGCACCACTGCGTTATATATCTGTACAAGTGTATATTTTTAGACTGATCTGCATGTTGTGCAGGCCGAAAAACCTAGAATAACTCATGGGGAATTCTACTCCCTCCATCCGAGATTGGCAAAGTACTCTTAATCGTCTATGCATAAATTCAGCCCTGCCTAAAGGGTCCACACTATTAAGCAGCAGTTTAGAGATAACAAGGATGAAATTATCCATCTGTTATTAAAATCCCAATCACTGACATCAATCCAATAAAACAGCAGTTCTCAAATTGTGGGTTGCAATTATTCTCCCTCCCTCCCCACCAACCATCTCAGGCATGGTGGTCGAGCACAGACTTTGTGTATTACTAAGCTGACAATTCAGTTTCTCATCTGCTTACTTTTCTCAGCAGAGGAAAAAAAGGTTCTTACAAACTGTAAACAATATTATATTCTTTAAATCATTATTTCTGTTACACAATGATATTTTGAGATGAACTTATTTTTTTATATTTGCATATCTGTTATATTTATTTTATAGAATGTGTAAATTTATCCATTAAAATCCATTCTTATGTCAAAACAAAAATGTCAATAAAGTTGGTAACTTGCTTGTAACAAATTATTATGGGGTACTGGCAATCTACCACCAACAGTCAACCTGAAATCATTAGTTTTATTCATGAGATCACAAAAATTCATTTATTATTTTGGGAAAAGGGGAGGAGATATACAAATTAATTACTTTCTTGGTATAAAAAATGGTTGATTCCTACAATGCAATTCCCAAGTATCATAAATACCATTCCATGCCATACCAGTACCATCCTGATTGCACATGATAGCTCAACATTATACTGACTGACGTCTAGTGTTTCCCACTAACATTTTTTTTGTTTGTAACATCTGATTGTTGCATACAACTGTAGTTGTAATCAGCAATGTAAGAAATGTAAGAGCTCTTACTTTTATTTGATATTCTAAGGCTTTCAGACTTTTCCAGCATGCAATCTGTTAGACAAATTTTGAAATCCATGAAAGCTTTACAGTTGCGTACAGAGTTGTTTGTTTGTTATTTGGTTTTTAGGAGCATTAGCAACTAAGGCCATATTGCTCTGGGAATATGAGGTGGTCATTCCCTGACCTTTCCGCATCCTCCGTATTTGGTGGTCACGGGCTCAAACCCCAGTCTAATCAAGAAGCATGTACTACGCACTGCTGCTCCTTTCCACTTGGCTATGGAGGCGCCTGCATACAGAGTGAACTAACAAACAACAGGTAAAGCTGTTCTACAGTCCACTGCTTATTGTTATAGTTAAATCTGAACATGTTTGTAAAGCACTCAACTTTTTTTTTAATTTCCAACTCAATGCCTAATATTTCTTCCCAGGTAAACAGCAAATTTTCCCATCACATACTGGATTCACATGATACAATAAGCACAAATAATATACAGTCAGTTCTGCTATAACGCGCATTTTCACAATGCGAATTTGCTCCAACGCGACTGATATATAAGGGAACAATGCGAGTATAATGCAATTTTCGCATTGGCTCATGCACGATTTCGTCTGTGAGTAACACCAAGCTGAACGTAGCGACCTGAACAGCAATACATACAAGTTTATGAAGCTTAAAAAATGCCAAACATCAAATATGTGAGAGCTATATTTCCCATTTACTGAAATTGTATTTGTCAGAGACACACTGTTGTCATTCGCTGCATTCACAAGATAACACGTGATATTGTAGGCTGACTCATGTTTTCAGGAGCTCATATTTATCTGTTCAAACAGAAATTTTGTAAGACATGATAGCATGAGCAGAGCAGCACATTTCTGGAGGTCACTACCATAAAACAATAAAAACAGTTTGCAGTTCCCAGTTTATTGGGTTTTTCAGTTAGTGCAATCTAATTATAAATGGGTAGCAAACTCTATCTTACTGCATTTGCGATAAACACCAATAGCTGGAATTCTGTGGGTTTTTACGTTATTATGGTGAAATGTGTTTCCCATTCCTGAAATCTTCAATCATATAAAAACATAAATAAATTTTCAGAATCTTATTCATTCCTATTTTTTAAGTTTCATAAACTTGTCTCACTTCTGCAATTTGTGCGTCCCGTGTTTGTCTTTATTGATTGCTTATCTATTTTACTGTTTTAAATCTTACAATCCAAAAAAAAATAATAATAATAATAAATAAATAAAAAATGTCAGTGAACAGAAATATCAGTCAAGCAAACTTCACATCTTGTCAAAGTAAAGTGCTATATTTACTGTAATATTTATTTATTAGAAATTTAAGACAAACAATTTTATTGGGTATCTAACTTTTTTATAGTGTTTTACTTACCAGACTGAATTTTTTTGAGTGCCCTGCCCCTATTCCTATTTTTCTCATAAGCCCTGTTGTTTTTAATGCACGAAATACCACAACACTGATATTTTTAGGAGCACATGCATCATAGCAGAACTGACTGTACTAAAATCCTGTGCCAAAAATTTTTAGTACAGTAAATAGCTCCAATCTAGGATGTGGATTTCATTTTCTGTTAAGTTTCATAATGTTAATAATTTTTAAATAGGAATACAGATTAGGTTCCATAAAGTTAAAACAATACTTACAATCATTGGTGCATTCAATGTGGTTATCATATCCAAATCTGAACCAGCAGATTCATTCCTAAGAAATATGTATGTTTTATTTTCCCTGAATGATACAGTGTCATTGGGATGCCAGGAAATATTGTGCTTCACCCAATATGATCTAAAAAAAATTCAAGGAGGTAAGAAAAACATTTAAACATAGCTGCATAAAAAAATATAGAGGAATAAATTTAATACTTCCAGATAAAGCAAAGAATTTTAATTCAATTTTACTTATGATAAAAACATTGTGATAAATTATTGTTTTTCAGTGCCAATTAATCTATTTCAAAAGTGTAAATTATCACCTTAACCAATTACATTTGGACAGTTAATGATATTGATGAAGATATAACAAGTTTATGTTGAAGTTTTCTGATGTACAAAGGTTGGCAGGATGACTAATGACAGGATCAGGATATTCTGTGGCAAGACGTAACGATATTAGCCAGATGGGCTAAACTGGGTGGTACCGCACTAAAAGTGGCAAAGAACAAAAAACCTACACATAGTTCTACAGTCCGACATGAAGTTCTCTGAGCAGTGCACACAGGCTGTTAGGGCAGCTCATGTGGTTGTCAATGATATACAGGAATTTTGCCAGGTGGGACAAGGTGATTATCCTGTTCTATACAAAGCAATGGTTAGGCTACACCTTGAATGCAACATACAAATCTGGAAACCTTATTTTAAGAAGGATGTGGATGAGTACAAAGAAGAGCAACAACATTAGTCAGTGGTACAAAAGGATCCTTACCAAAAAAAAAAAAAATTCATTTCCGTAAATTGCATCATATGGAAATGAGATGACTCAATTGAAGTGTTTGACTTTTAATGAACTGAGGAAATGCTAATGACATCATTACTTTTTCTCAGTGACATACATAGGGGGACAAAAATTTAGACTGGAAAAAAAAAAAAAAAAAAAACCGGTAGAAAATAGATGTTTAAAAATTTGCCTTTGGCCAAAGAGCAACTGATTGTTGGAACAAGCTTTCATCTGTTGTTATGGATGTAGGCGATTTGAATAAATTCAAGGAAGGATTAGACAAATTATTAATTAGAGATGAGGGAAAAATAACATGGCTAGGGTGTTTTTTCTTCTTTTCTTGATGCTCTATAAGCTTGCTTCATTGCATCACTTGCTAATTTCCTATCTAATTAATATGAAAATCAAGCTATATTAGGTCCTTGATAATCCTATTAGGCCTCAGATCATGAAGCTTGTTTCAGGCATTATCAGGAATGACAAGCTAAGGCTTGTTACCTGGGAGTCTAAAATGTTGATGGAATCAAGTGTTCAGGTGACACTTGAGTCAAGTGGACTGAATTTCAGTGAAGTCCAGTTGTTCAACCAAATCCTCTGCTTGCACTTTCACAATGTTGGGACTGTTAGTAACTTTGGGTATAACCCGTGTGTACAAGTCCTGAAATACAGCACCTAGTATACTGGAGGCGACCACCCAAGTGTGAACCAGTGTAAGCAGGGGTTGAGGGTGAGGGACTAGTGTGTATGTCTGCTCCGATATTCCCTGTCAAAGAGTTAGTAACTTGGAATTTCCTCTTTTCGATTGTTTCTGACTTAAAATCTCTCTACTCCATTCTGTCAAATTCATCTGTTGCCTCTATCAGTCTCTCATTTCAACTAATCACTTGGAACGCTGATTTCTTTTCTTTGAAACTACTTCCTCCAGTCCAGCTTTCTTAATACTGAGGTAAATTTCTTTGGCAATTTTAATGTTCACAATTCCAGTTAGCTTCAGTTTTCAAGACACATAGACCCAACTGGTCAAGATGCTGAGGCCTCTGCAATTACTAATGACCTTGCTCAAATTGTTCATTTACCTACCAGAATACCCGACAATCCTACCACACAGCCAACACTCTTGATCTTTTTCAGTGAAAAGAAAATGAATCTAAATCACCCATTTAATGAACGTTAATGTATTCTTATCAGAATGGCTTACTGACATACTACTGCATATATCGTGTAAGTCCTACTTTTTCTTCTTGCTCAATTTCATGAAGCTCTGAGGTTTTGAAGCTGAAGAGAAGAAGTTTGAAGCTTCTCAAATGCAAGTACTATTTCCTTCTATGCTGTCTATAATTTCCAGATCATTTATCTAATAATAGTAATAGTATTCACCTTATAGTGAAAGGAAGCCACAGGCTTTCGCCACACTGGCAAAAAAAAAACAAAAAAAAAAAAAAAAAAAAAAACACCAAGTAGATAAGAAAATACAAATTATATGCTTCCTTTCTTATATAGACAACTATCCAGTTGACCTCTGAATTTATTCAAACTGTCAGCCTCAACTACCTGTGAGGACAACTTGTTTCAGTGAGTTGTTCCAGCAATCAACAACTTGCCAGCTAAAAAGAAAACTTCCAACAAGCTAATCTAAACCTCAACCCCTGTAAAATTTGAATTTATGACCACTAGTTCTGGAATTCGTTATAACAGTGATTTACTAATATCTCTCTCTCTCTCTCAGAGCCTTATAAACCTTAATCAGGTGACTTCTGAGGTGCCTTGTTTCCAAGATCAGTAGCCCACATAATTGGAGTCTTTTCTCGTACTGCTTGCTGTCCTGTCGATCTCACCATTCGAGTTGCCATCACTGAACCCTTTCAAGAAGCTCAATGTTTTTACAGATGAGGTTTTCATACTTGAATACAGTATTCCAAATGTGGTCTTACAATTGCCTTATAAGTGGGATTATGATCTCCCTATCTCTAGAGGATAACGTTCAATATACCTTCAATAGGACACCATGGGCTTTCTGGCTGCCTGTTTACACTGTTCAGAAAACTTCTTATCTGCCTGTACTGTAACTCCCAGATCTCTTTCTTCTACTGTTTTTAATTCAATCCCACCAAGTGTATAATTTATTTTGGGATTGCTATTCCCCAAGTGTAAAACCTTGAATTTAGCTGCATTAATACAAAACTTCTTAGCCATCCTCTAAATCTTGTTTTTTCTAGGTTTAAATCTGGGTGCTTTCTTTACTCCCATTCTGTCCTCTTAAATTCCCTCTATATATTCCACTTATCTCAGGAGAAAAGTTTTGATTTCACTATTCAGTAGTGGAAATACTTTTTTATCTTGAAGTGAAATGTTTTATAATGAAGTTACTGCTCGATAACCAAGAAAATCAAAACTAAACTCAAGTTTTACATAAAACTTAAAAATTGTTTCACCAGTAATGAGGTAATTAGTACAATTAAGTAGGTCCAACTAATATAATGGTTTTAGGGCAATGACACAAGTTTAAGGCATTACTTGATGAAAGTTTCAGATATACATGACAGGACTAAATTTACCTTGTAAACTGAATACCAATATTTAGAGTGTATTGTGAAAGAGAACTAATAAAAGAAATGATAAAAAATGGAACTGAAATAGGATAAGACTACACCCCCTTTTAAAAAAAAAAAAATCTAATCTTGGCACCTTCCCCCTTCCCCCTTTATTTCATAAAATAATACAGACACATTTTTAACCCCACTTGTGGCCTGCACTTTTTAAGCCTACGTTTGAAGTGTAATTTGACACCTGGCCTCATGATAGAAACTAATTATTTCTGAAATTTCTACTCAATCTATAAAATTGAAACTCTTAGTATATATAAACAGAATTTTTTTCTTTGATTTCCTACCTTTAAAGTTCAGCAAAAACTATTAATTAACTTGAAAACAGCAAAAATGTACGATCATATATGCATTTTTATAATTACGTCCGCAAAAAACAATCGGCAAATTCTTTTGATTTATATAACGCATCACTCCATATGTTTGAATTTCCCACGTGATCGTAGCGCAGCTGGCTAGAACGAATCAACTTACACATAGCTCCAATTTTTTTATGAATGCTTTCACTTTGTCTTTTTGAATCAGTGAATACATTTGTGGTCCTTGCATTGATTTATTCGAAACACTCAATTTTCCAAAAATTTCAACCAAATAGGCAAGTTTAACAATAAAGTTATCATTCCTAAATAAATTTGCCTCTTCATTATGATTTTCATCAAGAAAAATTGCAATCTCTTCTTTCAGTTCAAACACCATTTGAATCACTTTTACACAAGATAGCCAGTGGACTTCACAATAGTATAGAAGTGAGGTATAATTAGATTCCATATCTTCACACAGCTTTGCAAACAACCTAACTTTTGTAAAAATGTTGTTAAGTTCCTCACTCATATTTTTTGACACACGAGCTGCTCTGTGAAACATGCAGTGCATCCAGATAACTTCGGGTGCTTTCTTTTTAACTAATGCTTGAAGACCTGCCTTGTGTCCTGACATTGACTGTGCTCCATCAGTACAGAGTCCAATGCAGTCATTCCACTTTGTCGTTTTCATCAAAAAAAGTGTCAATTATATTAAAAATTTCATTGGATGTGGCCTTTCCAGAAATGGGGTTGCAAAATAATATATCTATTATATTAGTTTCTGCAACATATCGAACATATGCAATTAAATGAGCATCTTTAGTTACATCAGTTGCCTCATCTACTCGTATGGCAAATTTCGAAGTACGCAGTTGAGAAACTAACTGATCGCAAAGATCTTCAGATATATCATCGATTCTTCTGCCAATTGTATCATCAGCAAGCGGTATTTCAAATACCACTTGCCGAACATTATTTTAACCATATCAATAGCTGCTGGCAAAACTAGAGTTTCTCCTATTGTGTGTGGTTTTTACATTTCGTGATTCTGTAAGAAACTTGGTACGATGCTAGCAATGCGTTTGATGGAACAGAAACTATTTTTTTTGAACATTTGTTTTTAAACTCATCTAATTTTCTTTGAGAAAATTCTATGGGCTTACAAACTTATTCAGAATGCATAGTTTTATGGTACCGTTTTAATTTGCCTGGTCTCATACTATCTGAAGCCAAAACTTTCGTAAAAAAAACAAACATATTGGTTTTTCACAGCCATCTATAATAACACTTGTGAATCCTAATGATAAATAGGATGAATTATATTTTCTTGTCTTGGGAGTTCTACCTCCTTGTTCCCTGTTGCTTGTATTCCCACTACCTTTACTTATATCAGCATCAGTATCTTCATTATTAGTGGATTTTCTCTTGTAACCAGTCAAAAATTTATCCATTCGTCTAAAAATATTAGGATTAAATTTATATTCTTAAAAAATACAACTTCTAAATTACTAACGATTATTATCAGTAAGTAATCACGCCAAAAACAATAAAAAACACAATTGCACACCGCTGAAACGCTTCTGTTGACATTTTAGCTACGAGTGACGTTTGAATTCGAGGTTATTGTTTTGATGGTTACTGCGACTAGCAGTTCTAGCGGCCGTTTTATAAACTATGCACTTGCAAACTGCAAACCACTGGTTTCATCCAATTTCCGAAACAACGGGTTTCCAATAAAAAAAATAATAATAAAAAAAAAAATCAATCTTTACTGTAGTTACAAAAACCATATTTTCAACCATGCAGCTAATGCAATCTACCTATATATGTCATACATAGTATGCACTAAATTATACATATTACATTACATCACATCAATCATAATTCATCAATCCATTTCAGCAAAATATATTTTTTTCAAATAAATGTTTATCACATGTTTATATCGAAGTTAGAGTGAGATAGGTGGCGGTAAATGCTTTAAAAAATAGGTTATAAAATTTAATGTTATGTTATGAAAGTTTATTTATATGTATAAATTTTTTTATTTATATATGTTATGTTATGAAAATTACATTTCTGTTAAACTTTTTGCACCTCCTTTTGCACTAGTCTGCGCCTCCCAGTTTGGAAATCACTGCTCTAATGCATTGTATTTTAGTTCAATTTTTTTTTTTTTTTTTTTTTTTCATAATTTCTTTTATCAGTTCTCTTTCGTAATGCTCTCTAAATATTAGTATGCAGTTTACAAGGTAAGTTTAGTCCTATATGAAAATTTCATTCATTAAGTATAACTTCAAAAATAATTCTAACTTCTCTTTTCTCAAAACCAGGGTTATTGCTCACTGACAGCTATGTGCGTACCCAATGATTGAAAGAATAGTGTGTACATAAAACATGTTTTAAAACTCAGAGCTGAATTAATACTTAATATTATTTAATTACCTGTATACATAAGGCCCCATTTCTTTGACTACAGGTTTGGCATTATTAAACAAATATTCTTTAGGATTAGTAATGTTAAAAAAATACAATTTTGTGTAAAGTGGTATTGGAATATCCTGCCATAACTTGAAGACCATTGAATCCTTGACTAGCATAATTTCCTGTAAACAGAAAAAAAATAAATAAATAAATAAAATTTAAAAAAATACATAACTATGTAACAAGGTGTTATTAATAAAAGCTTCCTAGAAATAAAACTGACAATTTACAATCAATAATCTATTATTAAATTACTTCCTCAAAAACAGTCCTCTTTTTAATAGAAAATTTTTTCCTTAACTAATCTTTTATATCTAATCCTTTAATATATCTATCGTTGCACTTTATGCCAGTATGTAAATAAGCCTTCTCAGAAGAGCATAGGGATAAAATCTTGCCAGCTGAAAAGGACAAAATAACTAGAAAGATATCAGACTGATAGCATATTTTATCTCATAATGCTATAAACATTTAGCTAATTGTTTTTCAGTTTCTTTAGTTCTTTATAGTTTGATTTTCTTTTGAGTTTTCAAATTTTTGTCTTTATAAGGTTTAGCATTTTATAACCCTACTATTTACATTTATACACCTTCATACTCTTCTTTTTTTACTTTAAGCATTTCAAGGTTGTGGATTTTTATTTATAACAATAGAAAAGACTTTCCTGACTGGCTTGTAAATTAACAGGTCTCCAAGTTTGCTTTGCTTTTGCAAAGCAAATAATACTATAATACTTTCTAGCAGGGATAAGGAGGTGATTATCCTCTTGTATAAAGCAATAGTCAGGCCATTTGCTGCCAGTGGCTCATAGTATTATGAGAGTATGAAGGTGTATAAATGTAAATACATCAGCCAAAAAAAAAAAAAACCCTTCCCATTTCACCCATCCATTCGCTCCAAATATTTGTCTAGTCCTGCCTTGAATTTATTTAAGCTGTCAACTTTTACAACAGATGGAAGTTTGTTCCAGCAATCAACCACATGCTGGCTAAAGGCAAACTTCCACACATCTATTCTACAACTGTCTTTCCTCAATTTGAATTTATGTCCCCTCAGGTGAGTAACTTAAGCAAGAAGAAGAATCCCATTAGCAATGAGTTTGCTCAAACTATTCAGAGCCATATACATCTCAATTAGATCACCTCACAGGCACCTAGTCTCCAGAAGCTGCAATTTGCAGAACTTAAGCCTTTCTTGGTAACACCACCTCTTTGTCCCACTCGCTAATCTCGTTGCCCAACTCTGTACTCGTTTCAATAGCTCAACATCCTTCCTAAAATGAGGCCTCCAGACCTGTATACATACAGTACTCAAGGTGAAGCCTGACCATTGCTTTATACAAGAGGATAATCACCACCTTATCCCTGTTAGAAAAATTCCTGTATATCATTGACAAGACACCATGAGCTACTCTTGCAGACTGCACTGCTCAGAAAACTTCATATCTGACTGCACAATTATTCCCAGGTCATTTTCATTCTCTACCACTGTCAGCGTAGTACCACACAGTTGATATGTTACACTGGGGTTATTGCTACCAATATGCAGTACCTTACATTTGTCAATGCTAAACTTGAATTGTCACCTCTCAGCCCATCTGCTCAATGTTTCTAGATCCTCTTGCAGTAGCGTACTGTCATTAGTGTCATTAACAACCCTGCCAACCTTCGTATCGTCTGCAAACTTAGACATTAAGCCTGATAAATCTTCATCAATATCATTAATAAATATAGAAAACAATAATGGACCCAACACTGAACTCTGGGGGGACTCCACTAATAACATTAGTCCACAAAGAGCAGTGTCCATTGATAACCACTCTGTCTTCTTCCACTCAACTATCCCTTTATCCACAGCAGCAGCAGCATTTTGGCCTTAATGCCATACTTCTCCAATTTGTACAGTAGTTTTCCATATGCAACAGTATCAAAAGCTTTTCTAAGATCCAAGTATATGATATCAAAATTACTTTTAGCATCCAGTTCCTTTGTGACCACATCATAGTATCCAATCAAATTGGTCAGACAAGACTTTCCCTTAACAAACCCATGCTGTATCCAAACTATAACCGAAGTGTTGTCTAGAAGATCCTGCAGTGCTTCTTTAACCAGTGCCTCCATTAATTTCCCTGGAACAGAAATTAACTAACAGGTCTGTAATTACTTGTGTCACCCTTTGCTTTCTCCTCCACTTTGCTCTCAGTTCTTAAAAAATCATTTAACTCACTACCATAGTTTAATACACCTCTGGTATTCCCAACAACTGCTCTGGTATTGCACTACTTTCTAACAAATGCTTTTCAAACATATGAATTTTAGAGAAGTATAGGTATACCTCTCTAAAATTCAAAATATTTTAAAATCCAGCTCAATCCACAATGGTGCCACATTTTAATGAGTTAACTATAAAATGGTATTGCAGAATGTTTGTTTACCTCATGCATTAATTTGTGTTATGCTTAACCTGAGATTACATTATAGGTATCATGGATACTTATAATGTAAATTTTTCGATATAAATATGTGCTCACTTAACTATGTAATATTAACATATAAAGGAGATATATAGTTTTCTTTAAAGTAAATTAATCTGAAATATACATACCTTTTTGATAGGATAATTAATATTTCAATTATCTATAGGATAAGTTAAATAATTATGTATTTTTCTGTATACTTTGTAAGTTTCTCTCACCAGGATGTGATTAACATAGTGAAGTAGGACTGCAAATAACATGTCATTACTATGGGATGAAGTAAAAAAAATTCTAAGAAGGTAGATTAGAATGATTAGAAGTATTTAAAGGAGAGTTTAGAATGGCTGATACTTAACACAAGTTTTGTTTTTTATTAATAATAAGTTGCCAAAGTTGCTATCACTGTTTCTTTTTACTGGTTTGGATGGCATGTTTGTGGTCCCTATATGCTATTTTGAAATTCAGGTTAGGGAGATTTGCAGTCTGTTTTGCACACAAGTGGTTTTTCATTTCCTCTGATTCCTGCACATTTTGGAATTCAAAACAATTTGACTGTTTCATTTTGTCTTTCTAGTGTGTTCTGAATATCTTGGGACTGGATTTGATAGCATAAACCAGAGCTATGATGCTCAATACGCATTTTATTGAAAATATAAAACTGAATATATTAAAATACTTGTAACCTTTTGCTAACATTATACTGAAAGAGTCTGTGAAGATTTGACTGTAATAAAGGATATGTTCTTTGCTGCAGTGGATCAAAACACATCCTGATCCACTTTCCAACTTATAAAGATGTTCCCCATGATTTTGGTCAGGACTCTGCTGGCCAGTTCAATACCACAAGAGTGCCCAAAATGTTAGTGTGAAATATAGACCAGAGGGTTCAAGGTATCACTTCTAATGGCCCAGAGCAAACCATAAACAGCAGCTGCACCATAAAAAAAAAAACACATTCTCAAAACTTCATCACTGGAATGATACACTGTGGTACCTGAAGAGAATACAGCACAAAACTTTCTAACACCAGAATCATGGAATTCCTATTTGTTTGCAAACAAGATTGAGATTTTTTGCTTTTCTCTCCCCAAATGCAAGAAATATGCATATAAACTGTGTGAACATTAATGCATAAATAAAATATCATTATTGCTGCCTTTTTTTTTTTTTTTTTTTTTTGTTATAAAATAGGAGAAGGAAGCAATACTTTATTACTTAGTAAACAAAGATCCATCCTTTAAAAGAAATAAATTCCTAGTTTGGTCTCAAGTTGGAATACATGGAACTTTCTAGTAATGCTATTAAAAACAGGGCTGGGAAGCCTTTCCAGTTGAGTAAATGGCTAATACCTTTTCTACGAGTGGTCAGGAGCAGGAGTGCAGTAGCACACGCTCTTTGAGTAGACCGAGGTTTAAGCCCCTGACTGCTAAATACGATTGATCTGCCAACCCGCACCGGACCAGCGTGGCAGATTATGGTCCATTTCCCTCATTATGAATTGTTGAGGAGGCTTCCATCCTGTAGTGGGTTGATAATGGCTGCAGTTTACATTTTTTTTTTTTTTTTACCTTTTCTACAATAATGTATTTACAATATGCAATCAAAATGATTAGAAACTGACTTCTATCTTGTTGAAATCAGTTTCAAAGAAAATATTAACATTATTTCTTTATTGGCAAACACTTGGTGAAAGCTGTCTGGCTAGTCTGCTGTGGTAGGGGAGAACAATGAGTGTGTTCTGTTTGGTGCTATGATTATGTGGGTTATTGACATTATTTTTTGCAACAGAAATTGTGTTGGATTAGATGTGAAGGGTATTTCCTGGCTATGAATTTCTTTGTAAGATATTGCAGTTCAGTGGATAAATCGTCTACCACAGCAGACTCGCCTGACAGCTTCGCCAAGTATTTGCCGATACAGACATAACGTTAATATTTTCTTCATGCAATAAATTAGGGACCATGTTTAATACATATAAAGAGACACACGAATATCCAATAAGTGACATCAACAACATTATATATTTAATTAAATGTCAATCCAGTTGTAACACAGGCTACATCGGGAGCACTACGGCAAAATACGGCACCAAAAAAACTTCCAATACACGTGATTATTACTATCATAATAGCTTCAGAACTAATCAAGCCAGCACCGAACTTACACAACACGTACACTCTCACAACCACAATCCCTTAATTGATTCAGCCATTGCAATTATTAAATTAGGATCTAGTTACAAAATCTTCCAACACGTGGCTCTTGTCATAGAATGGTGTCGCCATAACACTAAATTTAACGTTCTAAACATGAAACTGCCAACCAACCTTTCACCGGTCTGGAACCTTACACACGTAAGGTTCCCACATGTCTCGAAATGCATTAATGGAACATAGGAATTCTTTAAATGGCTAATACATAATTCCTTTTCTCCTATCATTGCCAACCGAAGACGTTTTACACAAAAGTCGCTCGTTGTGACTATTGGCTTCAACTTGTTCTCATATTAATATTTCATAAATGATAACCAGGGACGAGGTAGTGCACTTCTTCCTTGAGCAAATTTTAATTACAGGTTTTAACAATTCCGTATTTATTTATTTTAACTTATTTTAAACTTCAATACCATGTAACTAAGCAGATCAACTGAGGTGAGTACTGTCAATTAAGCTCTTATTGCTATTTTCATTATTATTTTTAAAATTAGTAAAAATGAAAAAAAATTTGTACATAACTTTTAAATATTAATATATTCTTATTCTGACTTGATTGTCCAACATTAGAGTAAAAGTAATGTGTCAAAAATTCAATCACTAATTTTAAAAAAATTCAAAAGTACTTGTCATTTACTTTTCTTTTATACAATATATCCTTTTAATCTATTTATGTATCACTTAATTCAATTTCATCAACTTCTTAATTTGAATTCTGGATTTTATATGCTCAAATTGGACAACTGAGGCTAACAGGCGCAATCTCCTTCCTGATTTTTAAAGCTATTTTCATGCTTCGATCTATGATAAACTGTGCCTATTATTACTTAGAAACACAGGAAAGAGACAGCAGCACTTACTAGATTCCAAGACAATTCAAACATAAACAGACACATTATATGAAGAATACTTGAAATGACCCTGAAGACAAATACAGTAAACCCCCGCTATTCACGGTATCTGTATTCACGGTTTCGCAGTCACTGATTTAATATAAAATGAAACCTAAAAAAATTGAATTTTAAATCGCCGTAAACATTTTCTGCCAAAAAAAAAAAAAAAAAAACATGGGCGTGACTAAAATTATCTTTCCCGGTCAAAACAGCGCTCAGTGGGTGGGGAGTGACAAAATTGTGAGCGTGGATGTTTCTCACTAATCCTTGTTCAGTATGTGCTATGCGCTTGTCATGGAAGAATTCGTGGTTTGCTTTTAATTTATATGCTTACAAAAGCGAAAAATATACCGTTTTGCAGTGTGTTAGTGAAAACAGACTTTTTCGAGTGTGTTAACGGAAGAAAGTGACGTTATTGTGGACATATTCTTTTCTAATCCCTACAAAAATATTGCTACGAATAACAAGGGAATTGTGAAAAGATCAAAGAAGAAGGTGATGACATTAGCGAATAAAATTCAGTTATTAGACAAAATTTCTAATGGTGAAAGTGTCTCCTCAGTGGCAAAACATTATAAAATCAATGAGTCAACGGTACGATCAATCAAGAAATCGGAAGAAAAATCCACCGTAGTGTCCGTGAAAACGCGCTAATTGCTTCAAAAATTTGCTCTGTAACTAGTGATGTTAAATTAGAAAAAATGGAAAAGGCTTTAAATCTGTGGATAGAAGACAGAACTCAAAATAAAATTCCGTTAAGTTCACTATTATTCGTGAAAAGGCAAAACTCCTTTATCAACACTTTAGCGAAACTGGTGATAGCACTGGCGGGATAAGTTTTTTAGCTAGCAAAGGCGCTGCTGGTTTGAAATTTCTAATAAATATTACATTTAATATTAAATTGTTTCTTATGTTCATTTCGATGCCTTATGCTTGCATTTCACTATGTACATAGTCATATTATGAAGGTACATATAATACATACGTAGACAAAATTTTAGACTAGTTTTTCTTATATATTTCATACTTTGGAACGGAACCCCTTTATTACTATGGGAGCCATAACTCAGTATTCGCGGCATTTCTCAGGAAAGTAACACCCGCGAATAGTGGGGGTTTACTGTATTCACATACTCTGAAAAGAATTATTCTTTTGTATATTATAAATAAAAACTTTTTTATTTTGTTTTATTTTACTGGTGTGGGAGTTTTTTGAAATTTAGCCTGTCTTTTTTTTTGTGAGGTATGAGTTTGAATTTTGGGGTAAAAAATGAGTTTGGCTTTCAAAACCACACAATGAAAAAGATTTGTAAAGATCTGACATAGCAAGCTTATCATTCCACAGAATCTCTTTTCAATCATTTCGAAGTCCAAATGCAATGGGTGAGGTACCACTCCACACAACACTCAATATTCACTGGTACTAAACTGGACTCGTAAGAGTGAGGTTCAACCATAGAAACCACAGCTATGCAACTCCCAACAGATATGGTTGCATTCAGAGCCATTCCTCCTGAAACATTAATTTTATTGTTTGCAGGGACAGCAAAATGGCCTCTAAGTTTTTGGCCTTAACGTTAACTTACGACTCTCATGGCATAAAAATATCACTCTGTCATTTAAACTGAGAAAAAAAAAAAAAAAAATTTGTTTTCTTTTATCTATTTCCATCTCAATTATTATATCAAGTGATAAAAGACAAAATTAAATGCTGCACAAAGCTGAAATCCACTCTACCACAGAATTACTGTTCCCACAGCTCGGAAGGTATCTCCAAAGCCTCTAAAAATCTTTGCCTCTGTCCAAAAGACAGCCATCAGATTAATCAATGATCCTCTCTCAAATGTCACATTCCTAAACAAGTCTTTTCTACAAATATTTCGAAGGGAATCATTCTTTTG
Organism: Mastigoproctus giganteus; assembly: GCF_048544385.1. Lineage (NCBI taxonomy): Eukaryota > Metazoa > Arthropoda > Arachnida > Uropygi > Thelyphonidae > Mastigoproctus > Mastigoproctus giganteus. The sequence goes on from NC_143575.1 coordinate 20,767,515, forward strand.
AACTGGTATCTGTAATTGCATTTCTTTCTTGTACACAAGCCAAAACAGGGGCATTAACTAGCACATTTCATAAAAAAGGTGATGCCATTTTGAAGGGAGGGAATCAACCTCTAAAATCTTCTCATCCTTCATTCTTTACAGGACACTGCTGTCTTATTTTTGAAGTACGAAGCAAGAAAGAGAAATGTGTGTTTACATATTCTATTACTAAATAAGCACAGACAAAAAAAAAAAAAAAAAATATTAAGAACCTGTAAATATATTATTACTTTATCATTTAAAGGTATCAATTGGTCCGAGGTAAAAACAATCATAAACAAGCACTTATGAAAAATATTACCTTTTTGAGCTGACTATTAAATATGAATGGAAATATGACTAGTAACACAATGCCAATAATTGCCAAAACCATTCCAACAATGGCAAGAATAGCTGAAATTAAAAAAATAATAATAAATAAATATTTATTACTTCTTTCTAACATGGACTAATTTGCACAAACAACACATTTTTTTAAATAATGAAAACAAATTTATATGCACATACAACAAAGATAAGATTTTTGCCAATTTACTGTATTCTCCATGTGGTTCATTTTAATCTAATTTACAAACCACTTCTATCACCTCACTATGGCAATAGTAGGATGACAGAAGTGGTATATAGATTAAATTAAATACAAATATAATGCACATAATATCTTTTTCTGGGGTATGAAAGTAAGAAGTTAAGTTGCCACATTAGTTAGTCTAAAAACTTCCACATCTATATAAAGAGTGAACTTTGAGGATAAGATGAAGTTTTAAAGAAACAGAATCAGCAGTTGACCAGGATTTTACAGAAGAGATACCAGTACATTCAATAATGAATTCTCAGTAGTAAAATTAGAAGCACATTTTATTAGCACAGTTGTCTTAAACTTTCATTTCATAATTAGTTACTTCCTTCCCCCAATTCTTTTAGCTCTTCCTCTTATCATCAAGGACAAAATATACTTTCTATCACAGTTTCATTATACATAATTATTAAATAAGTTAATTTTATTTTGTGACTAGTATCTGCAACTTGAAAAATTACTGAATTAGTGGATTAATAAGTCTAAAGGATTAATCCACTGTTCTGAAGGAATGATCTATATCAACTTATTAGAGGGGTGACCGGAAGCACACACTATCATATTTAAGTTGATGCCAATTAGGTAAGATGATTACATTAGCAGTTCAGAACTGTTTTGTAACAGATATTAGGAGAAATGGTTTACCAACAGCTTGTGGGTCCATCATGTAGAATTTCTCTTAAGGAAGCATTATTTGTTGCAAATATGCAGAAAAGTATTGTCACGTCTGCAGGAAAGCAGCTTGATTTTTAGACTCATAAATGGTGAGTTTGGATCATCATTCTATGGGATTAATAATCTGTGAACTGGAATCAAACTGAATACTTCACTATATTATATTAAAACTTACTATTCTTACAAATTCCTAGATAAAGTTCCATCTCAATTTTCATATCAAATGATAAATGATGGTTACGCTGTGATAAACACAGTGCAATTAATTTCTGGATCTTTAGAAACAAAAAAGGCTATGGCAAAATTCTGCTTTTCCTTTGTGCTCAGTTGGATATTCAAGAAAATCTTATCATATATGAAATCTAAAGCTAGATTAGTGCTGTCTGATATTACAAATAAGAAGGGGGGGTACAAATAATTCAATAATAAAGCAATTGTTGGTTTCACAGTTGCATCAGCATCTCAGGTCATATTGTACTGATGTATTATGTCTTTACAAGAGTGCATTTGTGTGCTGATTTTGCACACTCTTCAAGCTGAAACACACAAAGAGCACCTGGGGAAACACTTCATCCCCCCCACCTGAGATTGGTTAACCACAGCCTCGACAGAAGAAGACTAAGAATTCTAGTTTTCAAACACAGACTTCTCCAAACAGTGACACACGGCAAAAGCACAATACCAATAACAAAGCAATCTAAATGGATTATTTCCAATGGTATAACATTACCAAAAAAAGGCTGAATTTTATTTATATCTTCAAATAGGGCTCTGGGGTTGGGAACATTCATATTCATAATAATTACACAATACACCAACCGATGTTATAAATAGTGTTATGTTTATTAAAATAATGTTGTAAATAAAATAAAATAAAATACAAATAAAAACTGATAAAAACTGACTGTACAATATAATATGAATTTAAACTGCAAAGAATTATTTACAATAAAACAATGTAGATGAAACACAGGATGATAAAAGCGCTAAAATACCGTAGCTTTCAGAGGCATCTGCCTCCTTTTTCAACAGTGAGGCTTATTGTACGGCACATCCTTAAATATCAGCAGGCTCATGGTTCTCAGCATGTGGTTCCACATATGAAATTCCCTGTCATCGTTTTTAATGGGTGCACCTGAATGACCAGTGAAAGCAATCCAATGTTTGGAATATGTTTGAGGTATGCACATGGAAAATACTGTCTGGCTGCATATAATTCAATAGTATATGGTGTGAAGAAAAACAGTAGTAAAATATCCTGCAAATACTGTGATTTTGGGGGAGGAGAAGGAAGAGAGAGAGAGAGAGAGAGAGAGAGAGAGAGAGAGAGAGAGAGAGAGAGAGAGATACGATTGTAGGCTGTTGTGAATAGTGTCTAGAGAAACTTAAAATATCATGTACAGAGGCACGTTTTAAGAATTTTAAAATCATTGGCTAAACAGGAGAAATCAGTATAATAACTAGGTTTTGATGTACATTCGAATTTGATATTGTGTTCCAAGCAGCATCATTCACATCAAAGTGAAAACTCTCCCTCTGATATCAAAGTGTTGATGTGAAATGAAGTAGCTTCAAACCAAATCCTATCTGAACAAATTAGCAAGGATGATAGCATAACATCATGCAAAGATGTTTTTATATTGTTCCATGTGCAGAGGAGGAAAAAAAAGTAGCAAAAACTGAGGTTATATTTCAAGCAGGCATTGAAATTCAGTCAAATCTCATTAATACAAAGTTCAAGGGACCTAAATTTTTACGTTTTGTAATAACGAGGTTTGTAGTAACAAGGTCCCCTCAAAAGTGTCAAAAATGTACTTTTTTTTTGTACATGCTATATATCTAATAATAATAATAATAATATCAAAAATAAATGAAAAAAATTAATTTAAATTAATAAAATAAAATAAAATAATAAAAACGAAAGCCTTGTCTAACAATACGGTAATAGGAATAACACATTTTTTAAAGATTTTAATTTTATTTGTAAAATAAACTAAGAGAAAAGCAATTAATGGAAATGAAAACATTGTACATTATATATTTTAATATATACAATATTTTAGTATCACAGTAAAAAGAACTGCAATCTTAATATAAAAGGAGACATACAAACCATTAACTTTTTACTAATTAATCTAATTGAAAGAAAGAATCCAATGTTGTTTGCTTAGTTTTTGTCCTATATGCATTTTTAACTACAGGATGGACATTATCAAATGCAATAATTGTTTCTTTATCAATGTTGTAGGCAAACACATTCTCTATTATGCTCAAAGCATTTTGGGCATCTTTTTTAGATGACAATGTATGTGCTTCTTCACTTTTGCTGTCGCTGGTAATGAAAACAACATTTTGCTTGGTACTCAGCAGCTCTTTTGGTGTTGGCACTGCTGTGGTAGCAACTTCATCATCCATCTTCACAAATTCTTCAATTTTTTTTTTTTCTGAAGCCATTATTCTGTCAACTTTTGATAACCAAGGCTGGAAAATTTTGACCATAAGCCAAACACTTCTATTGGCCTCATAATCACAGGGAAGTTGGTTATATCTTGACTTGGAAAACTTACCAAGTGTTGGGTGCAGTTTTGTAGTACCATGTGAACTGCAGCATAGCAGAACAGCGAGTCTTTGTTTACTTAATTTTCCACCATGACAAGATTCTCCTCAGACAGCAAATTATAAAATAAACCTGTCTCGTCAAGATTAAAATTATCCTTTGTCTCATAATTTTTAAGAATGGACTGTACAAAATACAACCAGTCTGTGGCCTTTTCCTTGTTGACTAATCCAGATTTCCTGCAAACATTTTGCAAAACCAAGTTATTCCTGTCTTTAAATTTTTGGAGCCAGCGACTGCTGCATTTGAAGTCGCTAATTCCATATTGCTGAGCTAGATAATTTACCTTTTCTTGAAAAATCAGACCTGATATTGGCGAATTAGATGCACACATTTGTTGGTACCACAAAGTTTTGTTTCAAGCTCCTCTTGTTTTGCACTTTTTTTTTTTTTTTTTTTTAATCACCGCCCTAGTGTTGTGCACTTCCAAGTTTTTTTTTTTTTTTCGGTTTTTCAGTATTGAAATAAGTAAAGGGATGTTGTATTCCTTTGCGATGCCAGTTTTACTTTGATCCATCCCATCAGCCTCTTGTATCATTTTCAGTTTAATTTCCAGGCTTAATTCAGTTGGTTTATGTTTTGTTGCCAAACCACTGCTAGATAAGATTTAATATAAACAGATTTCAAATTAATTTAAAGACAAGTTCCAAAAAAGACATCAGCTCAGGTAAAATGCAAAAAAAAAAAAAAAAATAGATTATACCGTAGCAAAAGACACTCTGAACTTGAGTAACAATTGCAACTGAGAAAAACAACAAAACAACTTAGAAAAACTGTTTTTATTCTTTTGTTTATTTAACAGATCATCCTTCAGAAAGATGTTTTTCAGAGTGCACTTATGTTGTAGATATACCATAAAGTGGTTTTGTTTACACAAAAGTAAATTCTAACAAGTCAGTACAATGGCAGAAAAATGGCAGCTGTGCTTTAATCCAACAAAGTGTATAAGGTATTACACCTGGGAAACAGTAATCCCAAAAAAACTTATTCACTTGGTGGAGTTCAACTAAACCCAGTACTGGAGGAAAGGGACTTGGGTGTTACCATACGGTCCGACATGAAATTCTCTGAGCATTGTAAACAGGTTGCAAGGAAGGCCCATGGTGTCCTATCGATGATCTATCGAACTTTTGCAAGTAGAGATAGGGACGTGATAATCCCATTATATAAGGCTTATGTTAGACCACACTTGGAATACTGTGTTCAAGTATGGAGACTGCACCTAAAGAAAGACATCGAGCTTCTTGAAAGGGTGCAAAGAAGGGTAACTCGCCTGGTGAGATCGGCAAAAGGTCGTCCTTATGAAGAAAGACTTCGAATATGTGGGTTGCAGAGTTTGGAAACTAGACACCTTAGAGGAGATTTGATTGAGGTGTTTAAGGCTCTGAGAGGCATCAGTAAAATGAAAGAGGACAAAATTTTCAAGATTAAAAATGATGCTAGAACTAGGGGACATAGATTCAAGTTACGGGGAGAAATGTTTAGATTGGACTGCAGGAAGTTTTATTTTAGCCAGCGAATTATAAATTACTGGAATAAGTTGCCTTCATGGGTGGTAGAGGCCGACAGTTTGGGGAAATTCAAAGGTCATCTGGATAGTACTTTCGGGTAAGGGAAGCGCATAGCATGATAGGTTTAATTTCCTTTTTTTTTTTTGGCTGGTGCAGCATAAGCCATAGGCTTTCTTGCACCATGTGGACGTTACTAATACTAATCCTTCAGGAAGTAGGGAACCGGGTGACCAGAGGCAATAATTGTGCAGCTGTGCCAATATTTGTATCAAACATACAAAAATAACAATATTTGTTTCTCACAGGGTGAAAATGAACTTTATAATACATATTAACCGAATTTTGTAATAAACAAATATATTTACATAGAAAAAGCCCATACTTTTGCACGGGAATGGTATGTGCTTCGTATAAACCAAGTTTGTATTAGGGAGATTTTACTGTAATATGAAAATTTTACAACATTCTGCATTTAATTCCATCTTGGGGGCCACTTTAGTCCCCAAGGTATTATCAGGAAATACACACATATCCTCTGCAGTATGATTTTGGATATGTACCAAACAAGTTATGCGAATTGAATTTATATAGAACACTTCTGAACTATGTGATTATTTTGCTGTCTTCACCATCTATACCATGGCATCAGTCACCATCACAAGCACTTTTTCATATTTTTGGGCCATGAAAATTTTAAGATATTCATTCAGAAATCAAATGATTGCAGCAGGTTTTGTTTTTTAAAATATTCACTATTTTGATTACCATGAGTTTGAGGCTTACTGTTGCTCTCTGTGTAGCAAACAATGTTCCCACAATCATATTGGCTGCAAACCTACCACATGTCAGTAGTTATGTCTATTACAAACCACACAAAACTGTTGGCTATGCCTAACAAAACTAGGAACACTCTCCTCTAGTATCTATAGCCAGCTCTTTAGCCAGCGGGTGGTTGGTTGGTGGAACAGACTTCCATCCCTTGTGGTGGAGGTTGATAGCCTAAATAAGTTTAAGGCTCAGCTGGACAGGTATTTTGAACGAACAGAAGGGTGAAGTGGAAGTGGGTTTTTTTTTTTTTTTTTGGCTGATGCTGCATAAGCTTGCTTTCTTGCATCAAATGCCTCTACTAATGCTAATGCTATCCTCCAGCTGCAATAGCCATTCCATCCAGAAGGTAAATCCCAGTCTTTCAATAATTTTTTACTGCTCTGCAATTTCAATACTTCTTGCTATTGTAGCCTCATCTCTCCAACTATAAGTCCTTTTTGGAAGTCAGTTATTTCACATGTTTTAACTGCTACAACGTTGAATTTTGGTTGTTAATTATGCTAACGGTACTTAAGAGATCAAAGGATTGAGTAACTTGAATACATTTCCATTGTACGATGCCAAAGAAAATGGGATGAGATATCTAATTTTTCTTTATTTATATATTTATTTATGTGCTACACAGAGTTGTGTGCTACACATTTATTTATTTATATATTTATTTATTATTATCTTATTTTAACCATTTTTATTTTGGCACCTCCGTAGCCAGGTGGGAAGGAGGAGTAGTGCATAGCACACGCTTCTTGATTAGACCGGGGTTCGAGCCTGTCACCACCAAATACGGAGGATGCGGAAAGGTCAGGGAATGACCACCGAATATCCCAGAGCAATATGGCCTTAGTTGCTAATGTTCCTAAAAACCAAAACAACAACAAAACCATTTTTATTTATTATTATTATTTATTTATTTATTTATTATTATTTTTTTTTTTTTGGAAATTTCAATCATTACCCTGCTGGATGTTTTTTTTAACCAGTACATCACTAGGCATAGCTTATTGAAAATAAAATTAGGTACTTAAATTTATTTATTTAATGTATATCATATATACATATAGGATGCAGTAGAATACAATTCAGTTTTTCTTTTTTCTTTTCTTTTCTGAAATTAGTATTATTACTATGATATTCTCTTTCAACAATCAATTTCCACAATGACAGATGGCAGTTTGTTCCAGCAATCAACTACTCTCTGGCTAAAGGCAAATTTCCACACATCTATTCTACAACTGTCTTTCCTCAATTTGAATTTATGCCCCCTCAGGTTCATAATCTGAGCAGGAGGAAGAATCCTATCAGAATTGAGCCTGCTCAACCCATTCAAGGCCTTGTACACCTCAATCAGATCACCTCGCAGGTGATCTGATTGAGGTGTACAAGGCCTTGTCTCCAGATGTTGCAATTTGCAGAACATAAGCCTTTCTTAGTAAGAGGACCCCTTCATTCTCCTCACCAATCTTGTAGCCCTTCTCTGTACTCACTGGGCAACTCTACATCCTTCCTAAAATGAGGCCTCCAGACCTGTACGCAGTACTCAAGCCGTTCTGACCATTACCTTATACAAAGGGATAACCAAGTCCTTTTCTCTAATAGCAAATAGGTCATGAGGTCTTGTCAATGTATATCATTGACAAGACCCCATGACCTGCTCTGGCAGCCTGTCTGCACTGTCAGAAAACTTCATATCTGACTGCACAATTACTCCCAGGTCTTTTTCATTTTCTACCACCCTAAGTGTAGTACCACACAGTTATGTTTCTCCGGGGTTACTTCTACCCATATGCAGTACTTTGCATTTGTCATTGTTAAACTTCAGTTGCCACATCTCAGCCCATCTGCCAACTTTTCTAGATCCTGTTGCAATAACACCTGCCATTAGCTGTCATTAACAACCCTGCCAACCTTAGTATCATCTGCAAACGATATTAAGCCTGATATACCTTCATTAATATCACTGATAAATATATACAAAACAACAGTGGGCCCAACACCGAACTCTGGGGGACTACACTAATAACATTAGTCCACAAAGAGCAGTGTCCACTGATTACCATTCTCTGTCTTCTCCCACTCAACCACCCTTTTATCCATTGTAGCAACTTGCCCTTAATGCCATACTGCTCCAATTTGTACAGTAGTCTTCCACGCACAACAGTGTCAAAAGCTTTCCTGAAATACAAGTACAGTCACCCCCTTGTATAGCATGATAGTTGTGTTCCTAGAAACCCTCGTGCATGCAAAATCGTGCAATATAAATAACAGGCCCTATGGGAAAAATAGGATTAGGTGTCGACTATCCAAGACTGAACACTTATTTGTAACCAAAACATTGCCAAACACAATAAATAATTGTAATAAGATATTGCTAATGCTTTTGCTTCTATCGTAAGCAAACTTGTTCTTTGTTTGTTCTTCTATCCATACAGGCGTTCCGTCTTTTCCAATTCTTTGTGTCTCGATCTAATGGATTTTGTTACACTGAGTTTTTCCTGCTATGAAAGTTGGTTTTATTTTCTCTGCATTCTTTTTTAGTTTTTGATTTATCTTATATTTATATCTTTTAGCTGCACAGTAAAATGAGTAGTGCAAGTAAAAAAAAAGTTCGTCAGTATTCAGAGGAATACTTAAAATTTGGTTTCATACCCGCTGTCCACGATCAAAGGTCACCTTTTTGTCTTTTATGCCAACAATGCTTGACCAACGAATCAATGAAGCGAGGTCGTCTTGAGGCGCATTTGAAGGCAAAACATAATGCTCATGTCAATTTCAGATTTAAATTACTTTCAAACTTTAAAGAAGAATTTTGAAAAAAGAGCAACATTAAAGTCTCTGTTTATTGCTCATCTTGCAACTGTCAATCGTACTCTTGAGGCTAGTTATAAAATTTCTTTCGTCATTGCTAAATCTGGGAAAAATTATACTACAGGAGAGAATTTAATCAAACCATCAAATATCAGCATTTCTTAAAACAGTTCTGGAAAAAGATGACAAAGACGTGAAAGCTATGCCACTCAATAACAATACTGTTAGCAGAAGAATAGATGAAATGAGTGAAGATATTGAAATACAACTTGTTGGAAAGCTGAAAACAAGAAAATTCTCAGTGCAAATGGATGAATCAACTTTGAGAGACAGTGAAGCCATACTGATAACTTATGTTGTTGTTATTTGGTTTTTAGGAGCATTAGCAACTAAGGCCATATCGCTCGGGGATATGCGGTGGTCATTCCCTGACCTTTCCGCATCCTCCGTATTTGGTGGTGACAGGCTCGAACCCCGGTGTAATCAAGATGCATGTGCTACGCACTGCTGCTCCTTCCCACCTGGCTATGGAGATGCCTGATAACTTATGTAAGATATATTGATAAAGGTAATTTTGCTGAAGAAATGTTATTCTGTAAATCATTAGAGAGCACCACTACCTCCAAAGATATATATAATAAGCTAAAAAATTACTTAGATGACAATAATATACCAATGAAAAATATAACATCTTGTGCTGCAGATGGTGCTCCTAATATGATGGGCAAGAAAAATGGCTGCTTAAAATTGAAGAAAGATGAGAATCTAGAAATGCTTCTTGTTCATTTTGTTATTCATAGGGAAAACTGGGTAGCTAAAAATATTTCGCCTGTTCTTAATGAAGTACTAAAATCAGTTATAAATTGTGTCAATGCTATTAAAGCTAATGCCAAATGTGAGCGTCTCTTCAAGCTTTTTTGTGAAGAACAAAATGCAGACCATGTGAGACTTTTACTTCACACTGAAGTAAGGTGGCTCTTGAAAGGGAACTGCTTGAAAAGATTTATGGAACTATTTGATACTATTAGTGACTTAAGTGACAAACCTGAAATGAAGTATCTGTTAACGGTCGATGGCAAAGCATTTGTGAGTTATTTAGCCGATATCTTTGAAAAACTAAATATATTAAATAAGCAACTTCAAGGAACAAATAAAACTCTCATCGATGCAAAAGTGAAGATATTTGGTTTCATTACATTTATTGAATTATGTCAAAAATATATTTGTAACAAAAATTTTGAACAGTTTTGTTAGCTGCAAAAATGTGAAGTGACTGATACCGCTGTACTTGTTATTGTCGATCATCTGAAAATTCTGTCCGCTGATTTAAAAGAAAGGTTTTCTGATTTAAAACAAATTGATTTTCCAACCTGGATGATGCAACCAATGTTAGTGGATTTGTCAATGTTAGTATATGTTACATAGGAGGCATCAGAATTTTAGAAAGACTTAGGTGGGGCATGGTAAAAAAAAGGTTGGGAAACACCGGTCTAGATGATCCTGAAATGCTTCTTTAGCCAGTGACTCCATTATCTTCCCCGGAAAACAAATTAAACTAACAGGTCTGTAATCACCCTTTGATCACCCTTTGTGAATTCGGAATACGTTTGGGAATATAATTACAGCTAAGGATTTGCTTACTTCTTTTTCCACCTCCTTGAATATAACTGGATAGATCCTGTCCCCTCCCCAGGTGCCTTTCTTATGTTTAACTTCAACAATTTCTCCTCCACTTTGCTCTCAGTTATTACGAAATCTTTAAGCTCCCTGTTAAGAGTTTAATAAGCTTCTGTCCTCCACTTCCCTACAGAATTTCTCATGTGTGAATATAGATGCAAAATACTCATTTTCTTTTTTCGGTTTGTCAGCTATCTGAGCAGGATCATCAACAGTCGAACCATCGATATCAAGTAGAACAATCTGATTCATCCCCTTCCTTCTAGAGTTTATATAAGTAAAGAAGTCCTTACTGTTTGCTACGCATAAGCATGTTGTTTCTCACTTCCCCAGATTCTAACATTACTTCTAACTCCATTTAAATGAAAATTTGCCCTCACCCACTGAAGACAAACCATCTTTGTCATCCAAATGAAAAAAATGGCACGAACATCATGAAGCTTCCTTTTGTCACCATTTATGATGACTTGTAGCATTTGCACTTTCACAGTTTTAAGCACAGCTGTGCTTTTTTTTTTTTTTTTTTTTTTTTTATATTCTCCATACAGTAGGTTTGATGCACATTTGAATTTGATATTGTGTTTCAAGCAGCATCATTCACATCAAAGTGAAAACTCTCCCTCTGATACCAAAGTGTTGATGTGAAATGAAGTAGAGTAATAGGTAACCGCAAGTTGGCTTGATAACTTGATATATTGATTTTCTAGAACTTAGAACAAAAGCTGTCATCCTCATGTTTTCCACAAGTTCACTTAAAGTTGTTCTTAATTATGTGCACAAAGAAATTTTTCTTTTTTTGGCATGTAATAAAGAACGTGTGAAAAAAATTTCAGTTCCAGTCATAAATGGAATTTCTACTGGAAGGTTGTTTTCTGCATCATGTATTTATTGAACATGCATTGTGGACTGAATGTTCAAAGAGAAAAATATACGTTAATTTGCTCCACTGAAGTCACCAATTATATGTGCACCAACTTTCGCCAAAACCTATAACTACTAATCACCAAAAAAAACTTCCACAAGGCTTTCATTTCAAATACTTGATATATTTTACAAAATATAAATTATACAAAGGCTAGCAAAGTTGCAAAGCTCTTTGGAATTACTCTGTATTTGTTAATTGTATATATAAAATGAAATGAAACGTATGCATTATAATTAAAATAAAAAATGAATACATTACATTATAATAAACATTTTTTTTTCTTGGCATACATCCTCCCATTATAAGGAAACTAACACCACATGTTTGTGAAAAAAGCATGGTGTTCATAATTTGGAAGGTTACTGAACAAAGATATTCAGCAAGATAAAATCAGAAGATAGGATCCCTAGAATAGCAAGAAGTTGAGATCAATGATTCAAGCAGCAAACTTAAGACAGTTTTTCCACTCAATTAAAAACCCTACTAAAAGCTAGCTATGAGCTGACTGTAATACAGGCTTTTTTTTTTTTTTTTTTTTTGTAAAATCAATATCCTACAATTAATTTAAAAAATCATAATTAAATGATAGTAAAAATTTCAAAACTCACCAAATTTTCTATACTTTGCCACCATTCTGGCTATTCCTTCAGTAGTTTTCAGTTCAGTGTATAACAAAGTGATAACTCAACGCCCATCTAATAATAAAGCAAAAAAAATTCATACTTCAATGATTCTCTAAACCCTGTAATATGAGCTACCTATTTTTTATTCTGAATTTATCAGTCTCAAATTAAACCAAAATCTGAAACTGGAGTTATTGTTTTCCACAATAATTCCAAAAACAAAATCTCAAATAGGACACTCATCTCATGAGGACCATGTCATAACAAAAAGTTTGACATGGACAGATCATGCATGAAAAATTATGAAATATTTGCAAATCATATTATGCTAGAAAATTATAATACAATGTCAATTTAATGAATAAACTAAGACTTTTTTGGTCTCGGAAAAAAAAAATAATAAATAAAATAAAATTAAAAAATAACTAATAATCATAAAAATTAAAAGTATAACTTTCGGAAAACATTTTGGGTGAATGTGCACACACGTAAATTGACCTTCTTCTTCCTTTATGTATGAGTATCCATAATTTGTACTACATCCAGTATCACAGTAAACTTTTTAAAATCTGGCACCCTTAGCAAATGAGAGGTGCTGGATTTTAAAATTTTCCATATTTTAGAGAAGTATACTATCTAGTGGCTGAGCAATTTCAAATTTCAATAAATTATTAAACACAAACAACCAAACTTATTTATATCCGTGAATGTTTATATAATGAGTATCTTATCCTTTCACTGTTTTTGTAGGCAGTTAATGAATTTAAACTGCATGGATAATGCAATGGTATTAATTCATACAGCAGAGCTAACCTGCTTTTCTAACAAGTTGCCCTGGTATTGCAGTACTTTCATCAGATAGCTTTGGCTATATTACAACTTCAAAAAGTGATTTCATATACTGCATGGCAGCTCACATTGAACAATTTCTTTACACCTTTTTCTATACCCTATGCCACTATCTAAAAAAAACATCAGTTAGTCATGAAACAGGCTGTCATAGTAGTCTGATATGCTTATGCCAAGAGAGACAGAGAAAAAGAAATTAGAAATCAAAGTAATCCCCAATAGAGATGTGATCATGGTAGAAATTTCAGTGTCACAGAAGATAAGCACAGGAACAGTATACTCTTTTTTGTCAAAAAAAGAGGACTAAAGTTAAGTTATTTTTGTTCTATTGGAGACCAGCATTTAAGGAATTGAGGGTGGAATGGTGGATATTCGATAAACTGAAGCTGTTTATGCAGAGCAAGGTTTCTTAACCTGGAAGGTTAAATGTGGTGTACTGTTATTAACACACTACAATGGGTTGGTTACTTTAAATTGTTTCAGTTCTTTATTTCACCATATTGATCTGGACCTATGCAAACGGACACAGATATTTATCAAAGGTATATGCCCATGTCTTAATTTATCTTATCTTAGTCTTAATTAAGATCACAGAGTACCTGAGGCTTGTAGCACTAAAGTACTCTATGATCTTAATTTTTTTTTTTTTTTAAGGAGCATTAGCAACTAAGGCCATATTGCTCCAGGATATGCGGTGGTCATTCCCTGACCTTTCCGCATCCTCCGTATTTGGTGGTGACAGGCTCGAACCCCGGTCTAATCAAGAAGCGTGTGCTACGCACTGCTGCTCCTTCCCACCTGGCTACGGAGGCGCCTTTGATCTTAATTAAGACTAAGATAAATAGTTAACATGCAAGTTAGTGCAAATGCATCATTTCTGCAAACAGCCAACTAATAAGTAACGAGGAATAGGCATAATTTTGTATAACTCACATTGTGAATACCTTCACAAGTTACATCACAGTAACTCATTGTGAAGATATTCACAATATGAGATTACTTAAATGATGCCATTTCCTAGTTACCTAGCAGTTAGCTGCATGCAGAAATGATGCATTTGCACTAATTTAGTCTTAATTCTAACACAAAAATGCATACATTTTCTTGTAAAATGTCTGATTTTGTAGCGTAAAATTTCTATATATAGCAAACAATACTGACATAATATTATCTTTAAAAAAGTTATATTAATAATAACAGACATTAATAATAAGAATATTAATAATTAAAACACAATACAATACTTGTATTGTGTTATCCTTATTGTGTTCATCCTTACTAGAAAATATAATTTTTGATATATTTTACATGTAAAATTTTGCAATGCCATTTTTTGAAAATGGAATGTAAGAAGGCTATGACTGATATTTGGTAATCCCATCAGGTAGACAGCACTGGTCAACATGTAAAACGTTATGAAAATGAAAATAGCCAATCTTGCCTAATTTTATGCTGCCGAACCCGAAAATCACATTATTATTATTATTATTATTATTATTAATATCCATATGATGCAAGGAAGCCTGAGGCTTATGCTAACCCTGAGAGAGAGAGAGAGAGAGAGAGAGAGAGAGAGAGAGAGAGAGAGAGAGAGAGAGAGAGTCAAAAGTAGAAGGGAATCACCAAGAAAGAGAAGAATGATGAAATCCAGCTCAGGACCCTGGGTGTGCCAAGCCCATACTCACCAGATGTGAGCCCCCGGGGTAGATTAAAATTTTTCAAATGGCTCTTGTTTTCGAATTACAGTTGGCATCTCATATTAGTCAGTTACTCTACATTATCAACTATGGCTGTCAGCAAAATGCATGGCAACACTGCAATTCCACTATCAACATGCTCTTCACATGACTGGCAACTGTCACCTTGCTCTGCATCATGTGACAAGTTGTCACCTCAAATGTATCTTCAATTCTGTTGCAGTAATCCTCGAATACGGCTAGGTACTAGATGATTTGTTCCCAGTTAATTTTTCTCTGTGAGATTCCTACTTTTGTGCAATATTTGTGTCATGTAAGATTAATATGCCCTGTAATTGTGTGAATAGTCTGAATAACTTCTGTTACATATCATCATTCTTCTCTTACTTGGCGATTCCCTTCTACTGTACTTCTGACTCTTGTTTTCTCTTTCTCGGGGTAATTCAGAATTTTTTTTGGCTGGTGCAGAATAAGCCTTGGGCTTCCTTGCACCATATGGCTAATAATAATAATAATAATACAGTATGTGGAAAAGTCACATTAGCTTCAAGAAAGTGTTCCTTAACTCGAGCCATCAAAAAGGCCTACTTCTTGTACTTTGGTTGTAAAGTAGGCAACTGGGACAAGAACTGGGCTCCACACATGCTGCACTACCTATTCATCAAAACTCAATGTGTGGGTGAATTGAAAGGGACGTATTATGCCTTTTGCAGTGACCATGATATGGAGGGAGCCGTCAAATCACGTCACAGTCTGTTACTTCTGTATGGTGCCTCCTATTAGAAAAGAGATGACAATGAAGAAAAAGTGGACAGTGACGTATCCATATATACATCCGCAATTTGTCTTGTATCTCACTATGAAGTACTACCTATTCCTGAACCACCTGACCATTTTCATGTATACTCTGATGAAGACACTGATGAACATTAACTTGATATACACAAAGAAGTACAAAGCAGCCATCTACATCAAGGGATCCATCATTTTGTTCAAACCTTTAATCTTTCTGAACCACATAAGATCACAAAAAATGAGTTTAATGACCTCATCAGGGATCTCAAACTGCCGAAGAATAAGGCAGAGCTTTTGGCATCTTCTAGATCAGCAGTTCCCAAACTACTGAGATTTATGGATCCCCTTCAAAAATCAAAACAAGTTTGCAGATCCCTTCAAAAAAGTTTGTAGGCCCCTATATATATATATATATATATATACACATACACACGCACGCGTGTGTGTGTGTGTGTGTGTGTGTGAAAAGAAAATTCAAAATTTTATGTGTGAAACAACTCAACTTTATTCTTATTTTTATACAGATATAATAATAACTTTATTTATCATCAATTTGCTATATATAGAATGAATAATTTGAAATATGTATACAATTATATATACTAATTGTATCGAAAATAAGTAATGTTCTATAACAAAATTCATTGTGATTCAATCAGCATATTTTTAAGAAACTAAACATGTTACTTGATATCTTCTGAATGTGGACCCTCTGGAACTGGTCTACGGACCACCAGGGGTTCGCAGATCCTGGTTTGGGAAACATTGTTCTAGATAATTCTGTGAAAGTGACAACATTTCGTACTCAAAATAAAGACTATAATAAATTCTATCAAGCAGAAGATGAACTCACTGTTTGTAAGGATGTTGATGGTCTAACAGCAGCAATGAACACAAGGCATGTTCCCAAAGAAGGCCGACTATTTACAGACACTTCTAAGGATAGCCTTAAGGCTATGTAATTACACAAATGAAATATGCTGCCTTCAATATCTCTTGCATATGCCATCCACAAAAAAAGAAACATACACAAACATGGAGAACATCCTCTTAGGTGTACACATTCAGAAGTATGAGTGGAAGTTATGTGATGATTTAAAGGTAATCGCCCTTTTATTAGCACTGAAAAAGGGTTACACTAAGTACTGTTGCTTTCTCTGCGAGTGGGATAGTCATGCCAAGGATATGCACTATGAGAAGAGGAGTTGGCCTCAATGAAAATCATTAACACCTGGAATGAAGAAACTCTGGTAGATCCAAATAAGGTTTTGCTTCTACCATTCCACATCAAACTGGGACTTATGAAAAATTTCGTTAAGGCTTCAGAAGTGAATAGTTGTGCATTCACATACTTCCAAGAAAAATTCCCAAGACTTAATACAGAGAAGATTAAGACAGGCATTTTCATTGGTCCACAAATTAGGCAACTTTTCAAAGACAAACAATTCAAATGTGTCCTTAGCGACAGCAAGAAATCAGAGTGGGAAACTTTTCAAAATGTTTTTCTAGGAATGTTAAAGCTGGTAACTACAGGCAGCTTGTGGAGGATCTCATTACTTCTTATGAAAAACTGGAGTGCAACATGTCACCGAAGATGCATTTCTTGCACTTACACCTGGATTTCTTCCTGCCAAACTGTGATACTGTCAGCGATGAACGTGGTGAGTGCTTCCATCAAGAAGACATCACAGCTACGGAACAAAGATACAAAAGCAAATGGAGTGCTGCCATGTTAGCCAATTATTGCTGGATGGTGAAAAAGTCCAGTGTTTGATACAGGTATATTCATAGCCACATCTTACTGCCATATAAATAAAAAATACCTTGTATAAATATAAAAAAACTACTTTTTTTTTAAAACAAGAGCTTGTCTGTCATTTTAAGCACTATTTCCATGTTTTTGGCACTCCAAAATCTATAAAGTAAACTTACTTTCATACCCGTACACCATAATTTGTTGTTCGATGAAGTGTAAGATAGAGGCTCTCTCTCTACCAATTTCTAAACCACTAATAGAAACTTTAAGAGAGCAGTGTTCAGCAACATGCTGCTACTGATCCACACTGTTTTTTCCATCAATCACTACGGGTAACAAATTGTGGGTGTATGGCTCTGACCCAGAAACAAAGATCCAGTCCTCTCAATCGAAGGATGCATCTTCGCCAAGACAATCTCATATATTTGAATTATTGGGCATTATTTCACAAATTTATCCTGCATGGTCAAACAGTTCTACAGAAATTGCATGATACTGTTCAGGTAAAATAGCCAGTAAAAGGTGGGCGTTGGAAAATTTGGAGAAATAACTAACATTCAGGTATTTCTTTTAAAGTACTCCATCACTATGGTCCCCCATTCAACACATTCACCATTTTTAGCTCCCTGGTTTTTTTCCCTTTATCAATTATCTAATAGAAATTAAGATTCTCAAAGAAAGTTACTATAAACCAACTGCTCAGAAATTATCCCTCTGTAAGGTATCAGCTATGACATGAGGTGAAGATTACTTAATATACATGTAGAGAACTGACAATGTGACTATATTAGCATTAGCAGAGGCATATGATGCAAGAAAGCAATGTGAGCCCCTGGGGGCCCCCCAGGGGCTCACATTTGGTATGGGCTTGGCACACCCAGGGTCCTGAGCCGGATATTATTTCTTCTCTTTCTTGGTGATTCCCATCTACTTCTGCCTGTCTCTGTCTCTCTCAGGGTAACTTTTTTTTTTGGCTGGTACAGCATAAGCCTCAGGTTTCTTTGCACTATGTGGCTAGTAATAATAATAATAATCAGCCAAAAAAAAAAAAAAAAAAAAAAACTTCCAATTTCATCCATCCATTCATTCCAAATGCTTGTCTAGTTATGCCTTGAACTTTAAGTTGCTGACCTCCACTACAACAGATGGAAATTTGTTCCAAATTTGTTCAACCACCCGCTGGCTAAAGGCAAAGTTTCGCACATCTATTCTACAATTGTCTTTCTCAATTTGAATTTGTGTCCCCTCAGGTAAATAATCTGAGCAAGAGGAAGAATCCCATTAGCATCGAGCTTGCTCAATCAATTCATTAAAGAGGCCTCCAGAGTCAGGAATTCGATAATTCATTTTTAATGTCACTAACCACTGACTCAAAACTGCATATACAACTTTATTTACAATAAAACATACTATAAAAGAAAATAAAAGCTTCAAATAATTAAAGCAAAAACCGAAATAAAGTAAAATAAAATAAAAGTTGTATATTACGATAATATAAAATCACTTAAAACCACTATACAATAGCTTTGGGCAGCAACAGCTGCCTTCATCAGCTGAGATGGTTACCGGTTATCCACAATATATATATATATATATATATATATATATATATATATATATTGATAATTTCTGCTGGGATATATGTAGGTATATATATATACATACCTACATATATCCCAGCAGGTCTGCAACGTTCATTACGGCACATAAGCACTACTAACTTCCTGTACATTGGAACTGGAAACGGCTCAGGTATGCATCATTTTAAATTGCTCATAGATTCCTAAAATGGGGGACTCAAAAAGCGGATGAATGCGGCAGCCCTTATCCTCATTAATACTATAGCGTCTGGACGAACATATCCGTAACCTCTCTAGCCACTTCCAGGTCCAGAAACCACTAGCTCTGTCAACAATCAATGTTCCTTTGGCTATGGCTGAGCTTCCATAATCAGCCATCTTGATGACTTTATCATGTTCACCTAGGCGACTGTGCAATCTACGCTTTGTTTCTCCCACATTCCAGACATTCAATGGTATACCGGTGACCCCGCTAGTGTGACCGGTATCAATGGAATCTTCAACCGTGGACTCTGACCAGGAGGCTGCACACAGTGCATCCGACAAAAGAGTAAAATACGTGCAATGGGTTCAGAGATACCCGGATAGTACGGAATGTATGCGGTAGCCCTAGGCATAAAAACATCCCCATGTCCACTATTCATATCCTTTCAACAACCATCAATAATGCTCTGGGGGTAGCCACACATCTTGAGGTCAGCCGTAACCTGTCTAATCTCGTCATCTCTAATCGTAAGGCCCACTGTACCTTTCGTAGGCAGTCCAACGCATGCTCTATCACATTATTCCTCTTCTGAGGAGAGGGATGATGAGATTAGACGGGTTACTGCTGACCTCAAGATGTGTGGCTACTCCCAGGGTGTTATTGATGGTTGTCGAAAGGATATGAATAGTGGGCATAGGGATGTTTTTATGCCTAGGGCTCCCGCATACATTCCCTACTATCCGAGTATCTCGGAACCCATTGCACGTATTTTACGCTCAATGCGCTGTGTGCTTCCTGGTCAGAGATTTAACACGGTGGTGTCCATGGTTAAAGATTCCATTGATATTGGTGATGCTAGCAGTCATATATGAGATTGAATGCCCGGAATGTGGGGAGTGTTATGTGGGAGAAACAAAGCGTAGATTGCATGATCACCTAGGTGAACATGATAGAGCCATCAAGACGGCTGATTATAGAAATGCAGCCACAGCCGAACATGCTTGGGAAACAGGGCATGATATTTCAGCCAGTCGTCCACCAATGCAGTGATCGACAGAGCTAGTGGTTTCTGGAACCGGAAGTGGCTAGAGAGCTTACAGATATGTTCATCCAGATGCTATAGTATTAAGAGGGATAAGGGCTGCCGCATTCATCTGCTTTTTGAGTCCTTCATTTTAGGAAGGGACAAGTGATTTAGTACGATACATACCAGAGCCATTTCTGGTTCCAATGTGTGGGAAGTTAGTAGTGCTCATGTGTCGTAGTGGACGTCGCGGACTTGCTGGGATATATGTAGGTATACGCACATGTATGTGTGTGTATATATATATATAGTGAATAACCCATAACCATCTCAGCTGATGAAGGCAGCTATTGCTGCCGAAAGCTAGAGTTATTGTAAAGTGGTTTTAAGTGAATTCAACCTTTAAATTTAATTTTTTCGGTGATTTTATATTATCGTAATATACAACTTTTATTTTATTTTAATTTATTTCGGTTTTTGCTTTAATTATAGTATAATGCAGTTTTGAATATTTTATTTTATTTTATAGTATGTTTTATTGTAAATAAAGTTATATATGCAGTTTTGAGTTAGTGGTTAGTGACATTAAAAATGAATTCCTCAATCAATTCAAGGCCTTATTTAATAGCTAACAGAGCAGCAATGGCTCAATACATTCAAATGTTATAAGTAAATTAGTTTAGCAATGGAAGAATTACCTCTATGATGTCTTGCAGAACACTTCAGCGTTGATACTCTCCGTAGTTAAATAACTATACAAATAGATTACATGTATTCCACTCCCTCGTAGACAAGGTCAGTGATCCAATGCACCCTGGATTTGGGACCCGCAGACCTCAATTCGATATACATCGAATCACCACCCCAATCTTTGAGCGAGAAAATACAATTTGTCCATATTTTAAAAACAATTTAAATGTTTTGAGCCCAAATAAATACATAGTGAATCCATACTTTTAATACTTTAGAAACAATAATTAAAACATAAAAAAATTAAGAATCCTCTAAAACATTAAAAGACAAGAAGTTTGTTACTTCCCTGAAGCAGACGGGGCTTTTCGACCAGGGTCATGATCACAATAAAGTGAAACCGCGGGTATTGCAGGAGGATTTTTATAGCATACAGATTAGTTGCGATCCTGGTGCATGCGCATGAAGGACCATGAATCTGAGACGGGGTAGGGGCAATGTACATTGACTGAATTTTGATGTAATTTAATTTCAAGTGTCTTCAAAATTAATAGTTTGGTGTAATCATGTTGGATGCTGAGAATTTTTGCTTCGTTGAACAGAAAGGTGTGGCCTTCACTGATCGCATGGAATGTGAATACACAATACGAGAATGAGACAACATTCAACATCTGTCCTCTCATCCCACTCCTCGGCTTCAGAACTTGTATTCTATGTGATCAGTGAAGGCCACACCTTTCTGTTCAACGAAGCAAAAATTCTCACCATCCAATATGATCACACCAAACTATTAATTTCGAGGACACTTGAAATGAAATTACAAAATTCAGTCAATGTACATAGCCCCTACCCCATCTCAGATCCATGGTCCTTCATGCGCATGTGCCAGAATCGCAACTAATCTGAATGCTATAAAATCCCTAGACCCTAGTCAAAAAGCCCCGTCCGCTTCAGGGAAGTAACAAAATCTTTAGTCTCAATGTTTTAGAGGATTCTTAATGTTTTTTATGTTTTAATATTAGTTTCTAAGGTATGAAAAGTATGGATTCAGTGTGTATTTATTTGGGCTCAAAACATTTAAATTGTTTTTAAAATACAGACGAATTGTATTCTCTCGCTCAAAAATTGGGATGGTGATTCAATGTATTTTGGGGTCTGGCTTGGGGTCCGAGGTTACCTGATTCAGGAGTGCATTGGGTCACTGATCTTGTCTATGAGGAAGTGGAATACATATAATTATTTGTATAGTTATTCAACTACGGAGAGTATTAACGCTGAAGTGTTCCACAAGACATTATAGAGGTAATTCTTCCATTTGTAAACAATTCAAGGCCTTATACACCTCAATTAGATCACCTCGCAGGTGCCTAGCCTCCAGAAGTTGCAATTTGAAGAACTTAAGCCTTTCTTGGTAACACCAATCCTTTGTTCCACTCACCAATCTTGGTCCTTCTCTGTACTCATTCCAGCAGCTCTACATCTTTCCTAAAATGAGGCCTCCAGACTTGCATACAGTACTCAAAGTGTGGCCTGGCCATTGTCTTATACAAGGGGACAATCACCTCCTTATCACTGCTAGCAAAATTTCTGTATGTCATTGTCTTCTCCCACTCAACCATCCTTTTTAACTGATTGTTCTCATAAAGATTGACAAGCATGTGAGAGGTTCATTTTGACATTATCCAACTGATTTTAAATTTTTAATACAGAAACTGAGGGGGGGGGGAACTTCTTGAAAGGCTTGCTAGTTATAGCTGGGTTAACAAGGGGAGAAGAGAAAGACTAAATAATAAACAAACCAAACTAAAAACCTTTTAGGGCTAAAGCCTCATGTTGTGAGCGAGTTTACTGACGCATAAGTTAATGCTATTACAGCATTTTAATACGCAGCAACCAACTAATGTAGTACATAATTGGCATTATTAATAATCATCAATTAGCATCATCATTAATGCCAATTATGTACTACTTTAGTAGGTTGTTGCATATTAAAATGATGCAATAGCACTAACATACGTCAGTAAACTCACTCGTAATACGAAGCTGCTTTAGTCCTAAAAGGTTTTCAGTCTGATAACCAGTTGCACACCATCAGGCATCTCTCATATTGTGAAGTTATACTTCAAAACTGGGTTGTCATCATTGCAATACCAGGGTACCTCCCACCCACCAAGGAGAAGCCAATAAGCTTCAAAATGGTGCCGTCTGGGTGGTAGTATCCGCTGAGAATAAGTAACAATGGTCTTCTCCATTGGCGAAGCATTACTTATTTGAGGTACTGCAATATCGTGACAACTCGTTGCAAAGGTATTCACAATATGAGATATATTTAAATGATGCCAATTATGTACTACTTTAGCAGGTTGCTGCGTATCAAAACGATGCAATAGCACTAACTTATACATCAGTAAACAAACCAGTCAAGAGCAAAGAAAGGTGGCTAGGGTGAACTAAGCTTAGTTTTTATAATTTCCATTGTTAAATTTTTAGTTAAGTGTTGGTACCAAAGAACAACAATACAATTCCTTCAGAAATATATTAATTTCTGTTCGTATGTTGTACCAGTTACGTACACGGTTTGTTCCCTTGGAAAAACAGTGCCATCACCACACATGGTGGTGGCACTGTTTTTCTATATTTAAGAAATAAACTTCATGAATATATATAAAATAAACACACTTTTGTTCTTGATTTTTAAATATATTTTTAAATTCTCCTATTAATATAATACTTAATAATTAATAATAATACTAATATAAATAAGAAAATTTTTTAAAATTCTGTAGTTTAAGCTTTATTTAAAAAAGCTTTTTTTTTAATGGTAGAAATGGGGGAGGAGGGATTTATGGGATGGCTACAGTTCTCAGGTAACATATGTGGAAACTGGTATATACATTGTGAGATTGGGCCTGAATGCTACCACAAAAAATGCATCCATCGTTAATTGGTTTGTTTGTTTGTTTGTTTGGTTTTTAGGAACATTAGCAACTAAGGCATATTGCTCCGGGAATATGCGTGGTCATTCCTTGACCTTTCCGTATTTGGTGGTGACGGACTCGAACTCCAGTCTAATCAAGAAGCGTGTGCTACGCACTGCTGCTCTTTCCCACCTGGCTACGGAGGCACCTCGTTAACTGGTACACTGATTTATCTGCTGCTATAAAACATATACAGTGAAGTTGTAAACTCCTATGGATATAATGCCATGCAAAGTATAAATGGAAATTTATTTTATTTTAAATCTTAAAAAGTTTAATTTTACAAAAACTGTTAAACCACTTTTATTTATATTCGAGCTTACCATAAGTTGCATTTACTGCATATGTACATACATTACATATGGTACGTCTTGGGTTGGTAAATCTTGTGTTCTAAAATAATCATCAATAAATACAGTTTCACCGAAAAGTGTATAATGGGTAAACAAATAAGGAAAAAATGTGCAAGTAAAAATAATTATTTTTCTATTAACAGATCAAAAAATGAAAATTACAAAAAACAATCCCAACTAAATCATAAATATTAAAAACCAGCAAGAAAATTCTTGCTGGTTTTTATTTTAAAAATTTAAAATAAAAACTAGCAAAATTCCAAAACAATTTTTAAATTGTTTTGGAATTTCTTGATGCATCATCTACTGAGACTATAGGTTGCAGTTGCATCATATTTGCCTCCTTAAAAATAAATCTGTAGATAACTGGAATAAAATACTCCATTAAACATTCTGAATAAGATTTTAGTTATTAAGATAATTAAAAGACTCCAAATACCTTAGAAACAAACAAAAGTGAAACCTCTTTTAAAACAGATTAAGAAAACTCAAATATTTTCAGCTGTACATAAGGATGCCTGGTTTGGAATCTACTTTGCTGAATTGGTCATTCCAAACCTTATTCATGCTTGGTCATCCAATAAGATGACTAAACAGGTGACTTAGTCATCATACAAGAGTTTATACAGAGCAATCTACAGACACTTTTCAAAGTCTCTTTCATATAGGTTTACAGAGCACAGCATATATTGTTTTCTCCATTATAATGGTGTATTTATGTTTTATATTAGAAAAACAATATTATCAATGTTGCCTGCTGATATGAATGAACAAAAAAGGGGGTAAAATCATGAAACATATTAGAATTCTAGTTATCACTATTCTAACCATTTTACTGTCAAAGTGTGTGTGTTCAATGAGCATGTAAGATTTTTTTGTCCATGAATAATGCATTTAAACCTTAGCATATTAATTAGTTTTTCATTTGTGGAATCAGTTATTAGCAGAGTATATTCACAGATCACCCCGATATCTCAACAGTACGAGTGAGGAGGCAGAAGATGAACCTTCACTGTTAAAAAACAATTTTTACAGTTTGTTAAATACTGTATATATTTAGTTACTTTGATGAGATTTTAAGGACTAATCACTCTGCTAGCAGCATTTTCCTTTGTGGAAAGCTTAGTTTGAACCTGTGTTGCCTACATCACTTACCAGTAATGGAGACACAAGCAGCTGGGTGGGTAGTATCCAAAACCACTGCATGCACTATGTTACTGGGTGTAACACTAAACTGTTGTTGATTCTGTTAAGAATCAAAAACCGAACTACCTGAAATCTGAACTAATGCTAAACCCTGATTATTGAAGCCATTTAATATCCACAAAAAAACTATTTAGGAGTTCTGTCTCATTTAACCCGAGGGGCTCACATCTGGTGAGTATGGGCTTGGCACACCCAGGGTCCTGAGCTGGATATCATCATTCTTTTTCTTGGTGATTCCCTCTCTCTCTCTCTCTCTCTCTCTCTCTCTCTCTCGGTAATTCAAAAAAAATTTTTTTTTGGCTGGTGCAGCACAAGCCTCAGTCTTCCTTGCACCATCTGGCTAATATTAATAATAATGAGAGCATGCAAATAATGATTAATATGTCTGCTGCCAGTTGGTTGACACACAAATCCTAGAAATCTGACTTCAAAGCCACTCAACTAGCCACCCTAGGTTTCTATATGATCCCATTTTTAATATTTACTTCTGCCAGTTTAAGATCCTAGGGAATGTTCATGTCATATATTTAGCATTTATTTAGCAATATTTTATCACTAATTTAATAGTAGAAGAAAATTGTTCTACTAATAAAACAAATGGTACACGATAAAAAAAAAATTTACTATTAGGTATTTTTTTCCTGAATATGAAACGATCGTAAAATGCTAAATATGTGACCTGAATATGAACCGTTTAAATTATATAAACCTTATATATAAATTATATATAATTTAATATATTCTTATATAAAATTATATCAATTATATTGCCGCATTGAAAAGTAAAACTAATAACCTTGGAATTAAACATATAAATATATATTTTCAAAATGCTAGAAGTATTATAAGTCGAATTAATATACTACCCAGATTAATTAGTCAAGAAGAATATGATATAGTGTTTGGATGGGGGCACTTCCAATAGTTCCCATATCTGCACAGAATATGACATATGGGCTATTACCGAAGCATGGTTATTTTCTGATATCATTAATCAAGAATTGTCCCTGTAATGTTCAACTGATTAGGAGGGACATGCGGGGTTAGAGATAAAAAGAAGGGGTAGGGAGGTTGCATTATTTATAGACCGAAATCTTAATATTATGGAAAGTTTTATTTTGGAGGAATTTGATGGAATAAAGGTAAAGCTGAAAAGCAGGAAAAATTATCATACCGATAATTTTATTATATTTACCTCCTCCTGTACTGATTTTTCCTTTAAATAAGCTAGTAACATTTATGGAACCAATCATGAACTCTGTTAATATGGACATTAAAACTATTGTGATGGGAGACTTTAACATACCATTTCAGTAAAACTCAAATAGTGGTAAATTAATCATTGAAAAATCTCAGTGGCTTGTTATACGTTAAACATATCTTTAATTTGATGCAAAGAAATATCCTACCAATTAGAGAGAAAAACATATTAGACCTTGTTTTATTTCTATTAGATTTATTTAACTCTGATCATTCTGCCTTACAGTTGGGTTTTGCATTGAAAAGTAAATTAGATAAACCAAGAAAACTAAAAGGACAATTTGATTAAAAAAAACAAGAATAAATAAAACTGACCAGAATATGGTCTGATGGGCTATTGCCCAATTAAACTCAGGCAATTTTTATAATAAGGATACTGATATTCTTTTAGATAGCTTATCACATAATTTGATAAGCATTATAAAAGAAACAGCTCCTACTGAAATTAAAAAAAAAAAAAAAAAAAAGTAAATGATTTTTAAATATCCTACTCAGTTTAATTATCACATAATTAAACATTTGAAAGAGAAAATAACTTGGTTCAACAAATTCAAAGAAAGTAAAATTTAACTCATTATAATCGATTTTAACAAACAGCAGTAGCAGTAGTTGTGGCAAATGATGCAAAAAAGCAAGCTGATATAGCATCAGCCAAAAAAAAAAAAAAAAAAAATAGGGGGTTTCAGACGAATTATACCAATCTTGATAGTATCCTAATGGCTGTTTAGAATAACTGCTATATTGTCTTAGCTGAATGACTGATACATTTTACAAATACGATTTTTGACTGGTCATTTAACTATCAAACTGAAGATTACTATTATTAGTCCCTTATTCAAAAAAGGTGGTAAGAGTAATCCCACTTCCTACAGACCAATCCACAAATCAAGCCTGCTGACGACTGAGGAATACGTATTATACAATCAAATAACGGCTTTCATTCATAATAAAATTCATCATATGCATCATGGCTTTATAGAGAGCAGATCTACGATTACAAATCTACTAACAATGGAACATGATATTAGGAAGGCACTTGATAATAACGAACAGATGGATATAATTTATTTAGATCTACAAAAAGCATTTTATCCAGTTTCCCATAATATGTTGTGTATTGAGCTTGCTGGTATGGGTATAATGGGATTGATTCTGACCTGGTTTCATGATTATTTTAAAAATAAGAAAAGTGTTATCTATTTTATGATTCTTACTCAGATTACATTCTTATATACAGGAACATTCCTTTGGGATCATATTTGGATTCCTTACTTTTTGGGATATTTTTGAAAGATATATATATATATTCAAGCTTACAAGAGACCAATTTAAGTATCCCCACTTATTCGCATTAGCAGAGGCATACGATGCAAGAAAGCAAGCTTATGCAGCATCAGCCAAAAAAAACCCCCCTATTTCACTCACCTATTCACTCCAAATGCTTATCCAGTTCAGCCTTAAATTTATTTAAGCTATCAACTTCCACAACAGATGGAAGTCTGTTCCAGCAATCAACTACATGCTGGCTAAAGGAAAATTTCCGCACATCTATTCTACAACGATCTTTCCTTAGTTTCAATCTATACCCCCTCAGGTTCTTAATCTGAGAAAGAGGAAGAATCCCATCAGCACTTAGCTTGCTCAACCCGTTCAAGGCCTTATAACACCTCAATCAGATCACCTCACATGTGCCTAGTGTTATATTATGTTGATGACATGAAATTGTATAAAGAGGTCAAGCAAATTATCGATTGCGAGGAATTACAAAAGGGCATTCAGCTGATTTGCAATTGAATTGAAAAGTATGGCCTCTCTGTGAATGTGGAAAAATGCCATATTATAACCATGGCTGGTTATAATAAAAAATCTGTTGTTTGTTATAATTATGCACTGAGATCCCTAGTTATTAAATGAATATTTAAAATTTGAATTTAGGGGTATTAAGAACGGTTCTTGTACCTCTCATATATACTAAAACAACTGCAAGAGCATCCAATATGCTTAGGCTTAATTAAAAGAACCTGCTTTGATTTTCTTGGCACTAACATTCCAAAACTGGTTCATGCTATGTTCATTCATTCAATTTTGGAGTATTCTAACATTAGGTATGGACACCCCTATAGAAGGAATTATAAAAAACTGCATGAACAAAAATCTTTATCTTTCAAGAAGGGGACACCAAAAATCTTACACCATTCCTTATAATTATTAGAACTGAAAATCTTTACCTGATTTGTATACCTGATAAGAGAGTTAAAATATCCAAACATAAAATATCCATGATGATTTGTTCAAAATTCTGTAATATTAAATGGATTTTGCCTATATGTCCGATTATAAATTATTATATTCTATAGTCCAAGGTGATACCGATACTCCAATACTTTTGTTCTATATTAATTTTAACTGTCCGTCTAGGCTACTTGAGAGAACAAAATCCATTTAATATTGAACAAATCATCTTATGTATTTGAACCCCAGGGGCTCACATCTGGTGAGTATGGACTTGGCACATCCAGGGTACTGAGCTGGAATCGTCATTCTTCTCCTTCTTGGTGATTCCCTTCTGCTTCTGACTCTCTCTCTCTCTCTCTCTCTCTCTCTCTCTCGGGTTAACTCTTTTTTTTTTTTTTTTTTTTGGCTGGTGCAGCAAAAGCCTCAGGCATAGCTAATGATAATAATAATATTTTAACGGAACAGCTCTGCATTTCTTAATGAAAACAAGCTTAATTTTTTTTTTTTACATAAAACCAATATTAAAAGTGAATTTGATAACTTGTTCTATAATTTATATGTTTTAATATACTATTTAAACTATACTAAAAAGCATTCTTGGACAAGAGCCTCAAGCTACATGGGAGTTTACTGAGTCAGTAAACTCCCATGTAGCTTGAGAACTTGAAAGTAAACATTATGCAAGACCAAACTGCATGATGCCACACACACTATTGATGCTGGTCACATCAGCATCAATTTTTAATTATTTTTCAATTTTTAGTTTTAATTATTAGAACGATAAAAAAAATTTTTGTAACTAAAGGAAATTAAAATGACTGGTGTATATTTTCTGAAAAACGACAGGGTGGGCACCTGCCCCTACCCTGAATCCACCTATGGCTACTGTAAACTGGAGTATAGCCATGTTTTTTCTGTCATTTTTGTTATATTATTTTATAATTATATATTTTTTATGCATTGCATTTTTGCTTTAGAGTCTTTTAAAATATTGAGTTTATTGATTTTTTTAAATATTGTATTTACTGAGGTTTATATATTTTTTTTAATTTTCATTATTTAAATAATACATGTATCTCTGAATATGTATGTTTATGTGTATCTATATGTGATTATTATAACCTAAATTGTAAATCACAAATGTAAGGCATCTGGCTGTTGTTTGTGATTGATAAAATATACAGTATATATTTTTTTAAATCTCAAATCAAAAGTTACATAAATGAGTATATTAGATTGGGTGCAAAGTATGTGGAATCAGCTTGCAGGTGTTCTAATAGAGTACTGTAGTTGGTTTGACTGTTTCGTGAGGCGCAATCCAAGAATCTCCACTGGAAAACAAAAATAAAACGGAAAATTCCTACGGGCCACCTTGGGACCTTCTCGGAGTACAAAAAGGGGCAAGTTTTGCATCTATGAAAAAATACTATTCAAAAATCAAAGTGTATTATAATAAACGTAATCATTACCTTCAGCTATGTCTCATTTGGAAACATCTGTGCGTATTCTAGAGGCGTATCGTAAAATCTCAGGGAAACCCCTCAAAATTTCACAATGCAATTCTCCTGTCAAAACAAACCTAAACATACCTCTCAAATTTAGTCCACTCATTGTACCTTCTCACACCTCAGGGACGATGGTAACGCCCCTAGTGTGCACAACATAAACGGGTAAAGTGAATAAATTTTCATTCATTGGTTCCGCAGACTTTCCACATACAGAGTATATGACCATCATCAAAATTAACAACTCTGGTATCTAACTCGCGTCTATAAATCAAATTTAGCCTATATCCATGCGTCTGATTATCAATAAGTAAACAATCGGCGGTGTGGTAATGCACTTCTATATTTACATCTGTACGATACAGAAAAAGACTACTTATTACTTACATGAAAGATAACGTATGAAACCAGTGAAGAGCAGCGTGTCCATCCAGTCGTGAAATTCATGAGAAATTGTTGACAATAATTCCCCACAGCTAAATTCCAACTCTATCGCTTCGCTCAGATTAAACTTATTACAATGATAGCCTATGATTTGACGGTTACAAAGCGCTTGCTGCTCACATAGCATATGATACCTTATCACATGGTTGAATAACACAGCTGCATCCTACGCTTTGTCACATGGTTTTGTCAAGGACTCACAGAGCTCTGTAACTAGACAGAAGTCAAGACAACGGAGAGTAATCAGAAATGGCGATTGGATATAGAGAATTGCACAAGGTCAAATAGGAAATGTTGACTAAACAACATGCGTATATCTCCAGCTAACAGAGACAGATTTATTGATTACAAAAAAAAAAGGAGCGATATTCAAGTATTACCGGTATTTTATAGAAAGTGGTTGTAAATGTTATAAGAAAAGTAGGTCGCATCGCGTTTTACATTTGAAACAAAAGTATAATGTGGAAGATTTGAATTGATTATTTTTGTTAATAAATTAATGATGTTTCAGAGGAGCCTGAGGTCAATATTATTAACTTAAAATGTAGTTTAAATTAAAGGCTATTGGCATTAACCAAATTCCTTTTTGCGAATGACACAATATCTTATGTGGTACACATTTGTTGTGAGCATGCACTTTGCGCAAACTATCTTACCACTGTTGTTTGTGGTACAATGCAAAATTACTACTCTGGATTGCAATTAGTATTTTGCAGATTGTTTTTTTTAAATATTAATATATAAAAAAACTATAGGAATATTCGTTATTATTATTATTATTATTATTATTATTATTATAGATACATAAGCATTAAGTTATAAATAAACTTTAAAATTAAACCATACAATAAAAAATAATACAATATGTACAATGATGATCAGTTTTATCAATAAAACAGTCCAAGATCAGGAAAAGAATACAAAATGTACGTTACTTTCCTTTAATCACATACGATGAAAAAATCACAAGACACATCACATGTAAACAAACCATCAACCAGAAAACCGGTTCCCAATAGCCCAATGAAACACTTTCTTGTCTAAAGAAGATCCAAGTCATTCAGGTTTATAAGTGCCATAGTTCTTTTAAAGAAGGCCTTCTTAGATATCTGTCATGTCGATCTATTAATGTGGAAAGTAACCTTCTGTCTAGTACTTGCCGCCAGTGCCCTCGTGGGTAGCAGAGTTGGGATAATCGCCGTCCTCCCCACGCCAGGTGAAACAGACTTGAGTTCGAATCTCATCAATGACGCGAGGAATTTTTATGGGTCTTTTTCACAAAGTGGCTGAGTTCGTCGGTCTCAGGCGAGGGTAACATGGATTTTTCGACCAGCAAAATGCAATCGATCATAGAAAAGTGACATAGTGTTATTTGACAAGCGGCACCGGCGGTTCCCCACAACTTCGAGTTTGAATCTCTTGTGAAGCAAACAGTACTCTCTGTCAAGGCTAGACAGATTATTTGTATTATTGCTGTATTATTTTTATTGTATGATTTAATTTTAAAGTTTATTTATAATGTATGATAGCGTATGTTTGTGTTTGGTCAGAGTGGGTTATATTGTCAATCTGGCCACTTAGCCTAGGATTCGTGGAGCACCACAGACCGTTAGTTACCATCATTGGCACGAGGAGCCAGGCCAGGACATTAGGAAGGGAATTTTCGCTGGCCGATCCTAGTGGTAGCTTAAGCCTACCAGGGAAGCCCATAAAAAAATCAAAAGAGTAAGGGGTGACAGCCTGAAGAGTTGGAGTTACGGTAAGGGGGAAAAAACAAAGAGTATGTAGAAGAAAAGCATCCTCTGACAGAAGAGAAGGTGGGGGGTGGAGGGAGGATGAGAAAAGAAGACATCCTCCGGGTTAGGGAACGTAGGAATGGGATAAAAAAAAAAAGCTATTTATTAGGGTTACCCAGAATGTTAATTCAACTACCCATGTGTATTGTGTCTATAATTGAGTGTGTTCTCTGGTCGAGTTGCCTGTTTTCCTGGACGAAAAATCCCAGTTTCTGGGATTTTTCGTCCAGGAAGAAAGCCCATTAAATTTCGTCCGTGAAGAAAGCCCATTAAATAGGAATGGGTTAAAGATGGGGTTCCTGAGGTGGGGAAGACCAACCAGCCTCGGGAAAGGAGGAAAGATTGTGAAGTCAGATGTCCCACAGAATCAGGTCGCTTAATGACGTGTTCCCGCGATTTTCAAAGCCAAATGCCAGCAATATCTGTCCTACTCCTAAGCAGATATTATCCCGCCCATAGAACCATTGCATTTTACAGACATAAAATTCGCAGAATACAGCCTAAATTGCTGATGCGTCTAAAACCATACAGCTAACCAACCTGCTGCTTCTTCTTCTGGCTATAAACCCAGGGTGGGTCTTAGCCTTCTCAACGATGTTCCAACCTGCCGCTAGTGCACGGAAGTTAATATGGCACAAGGGATCTGGCAGATAAGTTGATCTACAGAAAAAATTATACAGCAGCTCAAAGTCCAGGACAGTTCGCCGGGTTTACAAATATCACAGACAGCTTACAGTAGGAACATAAATTACAAAAAAACATTGGATTGTATACAGAAAGATAGTGGATGAATTTTATTTGAAATAATTCTATTTGCTGTATCCAAGTTGTACAGTAAGGATCCTACAGTGGCAGGCAAAAAAAAAAACTGCATCACCTTAAAAAAAAAAAGTAACATTTGTAGTGAAACGTAGACGATATTGTTTGATTACATTTTGTTTTCCGCAAAGTGAAGGCATTGCGTCAGATAACGCTTCTATTGCATCAGACAGTAATTGCAAGGTATTGCATCAGCCGTTTCTATAAATATGGTGTTGGAAGGTTATACACGCTCATTAGTATACAGTTTTGCAGAGATGTAAGCATGGCTCCATATATTCAGTTGACACCAAGAAAAAAAAGTGTAGCTCTTGCTGTGTCCAGAAAGGACTTTCTACGTGTGCTATCGCTGATAAAATAGGCTACCACAAGTTAACGGTATCCCAGGTGCTGAAATTAAAGCGTGAAACCGGTGATGTAAAGAGAAGATCTGGATAAGGCCGTAAGAAAGTGACTACGCCTTCCCAAGATCGATATTTGAAACGGCGACGCCTTTGTAATCGCAATGCTAGTGCTCCTGATCTAAAACTAGACTTTAAGATGGCCTCTGCTGTTGAAACAAGTGCACGAACTGGGCTATATATATATTTTTTTTTATTTTTTATTTATTTATTTTTATTATTATTTTTTTATTATTTTCTTTTTTTTTTTTTTTCGGCCCTCCCTGGGAAGCTCAGGCTAACCCCAGGGTCGACCAGCCAGAGTTCTCTTTCCACATACCTGGTCCGGCTCCCAGTGCCAGTGACGGTAACTAGCAGTCTGTGGTGTTCCACAGACCCTAGGCTAAGCGGCCAGATGAACAACATAACCCGCACTAAGCAAACATGAACATACACTAACATATGATATCTGGCCTTAACAGTACTGTACTGTCTTACTTCACAAGAGATTCAAATGCGGAGTTGTGCGAAAGCACCGGTGCCGCTTGTCAAAAAACACTATGTCACTATGTCACTATGGGCTATAAGATACTTTAAAAGTGTACTAAACACTCTTCTAGGAGGGAGAATTATCGTCGGGAAAGATGTAAACTGCAGGTCTCCCGCGTGGTACAGCACAACACCAGACCATCGAGGAGCAACAAACGGCCAAAGACTGTAGGACTACCTGGGTAACTCCCCTTTCAGAATCCTCAATCAGCCAAACAACCTTCCCACTTTCAGCAGCATCCTTTGGGAAGCCACCATTGACATTTCTCTTGCTACAAGAAACACAGCCAGCTATATCTCCGACTGGAAGGTCCAAGATGATTGGACGACCTCGGACCACCGAGCCATTACATTCAGGATGACAAAAAACCTAAATAGACAACAAATTTCCAGAGTAATGCAACATAGATATGCAATTAGAAAAAACAAACTGGGACACGTTCAGGGGTGCCCTGCTGGAAATGGTGGGAAAACAGCAGCAGAAACTCAGGTAAACTCAAAATCCAAACCTTCTTCAAAAAGAGATTACCACTCTATTAACACAAATCTGCAATGCCACAATTAAAAGGAAAAAACCTTCTCCGGGAGCGGTGAGAAAGGACGTACAAGCCAAACGGAAAGCATTCCAAAGGGCGAGAAGATCTTGGCCTGATGTGGAGGTCGAAGAACTTAAACAAGTATATCGAATAGCAAGAAACGCGTATACGGAAAGAATAAAGAAATCAAAGCAGCAATACTGGGAGCGACTTGTCTCTTACACGGGAAATTCTGACCCTTGGGGGGGGGTGTAAAAAATCACCACGAACAAACTCCCCAGGGGAGGAAGTGAACACCGCTACGGAAACCTAACCACCACCTGGAGGGACTCAGTCTCAAATATCTTAAACAACGTTTTTCATCCAAACATTAATCCAACAACAACTGAGCAGCATGAGATCTACAGAGAAAATGAAACCTATTGGACTGGACAAGTTGAACCGCAGTTCACACAGGAAGAACTCCTAGCCGCAGCAGCTCTTATCAAAGGGAAAAATGTCCAGGGCCTGATTTGTTCGAGCCTGAGATTGTGAAGAAGGTTGTGGAGCTTTCCCCCGGAGCTACTGCTGCACCTATTCAATCTCTGCCTACACACTAACACCTTCCCGGATGACTGGAAGGTTGCAAATATGAAACTGATCCTTAAAAATCCGATAAGACCACCACATCTACCAAGTTCATGCAGGCCCATAGCCCTATTGTCCGTATGCAGCAAGCTCCAAGAGCGTCTCCTCCATGTACGGATCCAAGGCCACTATGAGAAAGCACACCTAGTATCATCAAACCAATATGGTTTCAGACCGGGACGTTCCACGGTTGATGCTCTACAGGCACTGCTCAATGAGGCCCGCCAAGCAGACAGGGAACACTTCCTGATGATTACAATTGATTTCGCGGGAGCGTTCGACACCCTTTGGTGGCCGAGCGTCCTCCGCAGACTCAGGCAAGCAAATGAACCGGACAATTTGTCCAATATCATGAAAAGCTACCTCTCAAATAGGGTGATCACAGTAAATGCACCCTATCAGAAACTCACAAGACAGATACACCATGGCTGCCCCCGGGTCTCGGTCCTGGGGCCGACTTTATGGAACATGGTGATAGACGAATTTCTATGCTTTGATCTCGGGAAGGTTCGTTCACAAGCCTTTGCTGATGACCTCATCCTGATGGTTGCTGCAAATTCCAGGGCCCAGCTTCAGACCTTGGCAAACCATGCACTCCAAATCCTCCAGGACTGGGCAAAAACACACTGCTCGACCATATCACCATCAAAAACAAACTCTTTGCTTCTT
This sequence comes from Mastigoproctus giganteus, assembly GCF_048544385.1. NCBI lineage: Eukaryota > Metazoa > Arthropoda > Arachnida > Uropygi > Thelyphonidae > Mastigoproctus > Mastigoproctus giganteus. Next base: position 20,803,745 of record NC_143575.1, read on the forward strand.
AAAGGAACTCTCTGTATTACAAGACCACCACAGATTAAAATTGGAAACAAGACCATAAAGTTGTCAGAGCAACCAAAATATCTTGGCATAGTACTAGATAGAAAACTCTCCTTCCAAGCTCATCTCAAATACATCAGAACCAAAGTAAAAAACTATACTGCCATGGTTGCTATGATACCTCGTCGGGACTGGGGTCTCAGCAAGCGAACCCTCTCGTTGTATTACAAGGCTATCTTCAACCCTGTGATTACGTATGCAGCCGGAATTTGGTTTGGCAAGGCTGCGACTGCAGTAAACAGACGAATCCTGGATTCCACTCAATGCACGGTCCTGCTCTCCATCTCTTGTGCCTGCTGCACTGTGAGTACTCACGCCCTCCAGGTCCTGGTAGGGCACTCCCCCTCAACCTGGAGGTGGTGAGAACTGGAATGTTCCATCATCTTTCTAAGGGCATGTCTCAGACCTGCTTGGGATTCGAGCTGAATCTTACCAACAACCAAAAATTTGAGAAGAGGAGACTTCAAGCACACATGCAACGGGTGTGGCAGGACTGCTGGACAAATTCAACTAAGGGGAAAATCACCAGGAGATTCATCCCAGATGTTAGCAGAATCTATCCAAAATCCCCAATATGGTTTTCTCCAGGCCTGTATGCCACATATTTGCTTACTGGCCATGGTTCAATAAAGGCAAAACTAACAACCTTTGGCCTAGAAGAGGACCCAACATGCTCCTGTGGAGGAAATGAGGACTGGGATCACCTCATGCTCGAGTGGCCCCTCTACGATGACCTCCACTGCCAGCTTATCACAAAGCTTACTTATATAACAAAAGGAAAAGAAAACCACCTACTGGATACTAAGGAAGAGTATCAAGCTCTCACCAACTACGCACAGCAGCTTTTCTTGAGGAGAAACAACTAATCGCAGCAACGTGATAACCCTCTACTAAATGAACCCAGGGACCCTGTGGTACTGGAACAAGGCAGCTAAACTTGACCAGCATTACTATCGTTGGTGTCAACTACCATACATTCTCCAAAGATGTTACCCACCAAAGATAACTACTAAATAACTACCTTGAATAGAGACAATCCACAAATTAAGACAATCTAAGAAAGACAAAAGGTTCATATATTTCTGGACTTGTCTCTCACGGATGTGACCAATAAGACAATCTCCTAGATAAAGACTGACAACGCCACCGGCGTGCCATTGGATGTCAACTGCTTTTCTTGGCCAACTAGCATTCCGAACCGGGTACCTAACTTGGTTCACTTTAATCCCCCCCCCTCTCCTGGTAGGGAGAGGGAGGGAACGGGTTTCTGTCTCCTGCCACCCCCTTTTTTCTCCTAGTTATTTTGGTTATTTGGTTTTTTTTTTTAGGAGCATTAGCAACTAAGGCCATATTGCTCCGGGATATGTGGTGGTCATTCTCTGACCTTTCCGCATCCTCCGTATTTGGTGGTGACGGGCTCGAACCCTAGTCTAATTAAGAGCGTGTGCTACGCACTGCTGCTCCTTCCCACCTGGCTACGGAGGCGCCCTTTTTTCCTAGTGGGGCCAGTCCCAACTGACCTTTCTGGAGTTGCCTTCCCTATCAACCCCACATTTCTATCTGTCCCCCTTCCTCAGTCTTCACCCCTTCTCTCACTAAATATGCATTTTTTAAAAATTATTATTATTTTTTTTATTTAAATTTTTTATTTATTTATTTTTATTATTATTATTATTGTTTTTTATTATTATTATTATTATTATTATTTATTTATTATTATTTTTATTTATTTATTTATTTATTTTTTATTATTTTTTTATTTATTTTTATTTTTATTTTATTTCATTTTTTTATTATTATTTTATTACTATTTTTATTATTTTATTTATTTTTTTTTTAGGCCCTTGCCACTGAAATCTTAGGAAATAGGTGGCAGGGCCTGCCAGAGTACTTACTTCTAATGCGATTCCTGTATGCCTGACCTGCTTCCTCGGGGCTAAGTATGGGCAACAGGGGGTCCCACTAGGGGCCCAACGGCTAAAAGGTCAGAGGAACAACACAACACAACATAAACATGTACCTTACACTTTTTAAAATCTCTGGCCTTCACAGTGTTCTGTGTTTCACAAACAGAGTACACAACACGGAGATGGGAGAAACCCCTTGGGCCGTTAGATAATGAACACTTTACACTTTGTCCAAAGAAGACTTTTGGAATGTGGTCTGCATGCCTATCGGCCCAAGAAGAAGCCTTTGTTGACCCAACAAATGAGGAAGAAGCGACTTGCTTGGGCTAAAACGCATGTTTCATGGACCAAAGAGCAATGGGACACCGTCATCTTTTCTGACGAATCGAAATTCAACCTGCATGGCTCGGATGGGAAGGGATATGTCAGAAGATGAAAATCAGAGGCATACTTTCCTCACTGCATAACACCGACTGTAATGTTTCCCGCCGATCAGATGGTTTGGAGATGCATAACAAGCAAATGGGGGAGGCGAATTAAGTTTATTAACCGAACGGTAAATGCAGAAACCTACATTGCTACCATGGAGGAGTGCCTGAAACCCGTTATTAGAGATCACCACACAGATGTCCAAAACTGCATTTTTAAACTGGACTCAACACCTTGCCACACAGCAAAATTGATAAGTTTTATGCTATTTAGATTTAATGATGAGTTTGTCTTCTTATCTCAGAAGACTTAAAACATATTTAGACCAATGTTTTTCTCCCTTAAGGTGCAGTCATACCTCAGAAATGCTGAAATTACACTGTAGATTTGAACCCTATTGAAAATTGCTGGTACATAATGTCATCTAAAATTGCTCAGACGAAGCCAACAAGTAAGATTCAGCTGCAGGAGAGCACTGTAAGGGTGTAGTACCAAGAAATTGGGCAACCGTATATCCAGAAGTTGATTAACTCTATGCCAGATCGTTGCAAGGCTGTAATTGCAGCTCAAGGAGGAACAACAAAAAAAATATTGGACTTATTTTTCTGACTTACAGTACATAATACTATTACGTTAACTTGTCATTTCAGTTTGTACACGTAAATGCAATAAAATATATGTTTGGATTTCAGATATTGGATTTCATTCACAGAAATATACACTGTGCTCTCACTTTATTAGGTACACCTACCTAGTAGCGTGTTGAGCCTCCTTTAGCCTTCAAAACAGCCTGAATTCGTCTAGGCATCATTTTGAACAAGATGCTGAAAACGTTGTGCAGGAATGGAACACCATGCAGATATGAGTGTGTCACGAATTTCCTTGAGATTCGACGGAGGTGTAGGCCTGCCGCGAACAGCCCTTTCCAGCTCATCCCAAAGATATTCAATAGGATTAAGATCTGCAGACTGAGCGGGCCACTGCAGCAAAGAAAAGTCATTGTCATGATCCTGGAACCATTCCATAGGGATTTTGGGCTTTGTGCACCGGCGCATTATCCTGCTAGAAGTAACCATCTGACTGATTCTGTATGACAGTTTATCCTCATACAGAATATGGACAGTTTATCCTCATACAGATGTGGCATTCACGTTCTGAATGCCACATCAGCAAAGATGTGGCATTCAGACGTGAATGCCACAAAGTGTGCCAAGAAAACATTTCCCACACCATAACACTGTCTCCACCTTGCACAGTAGTCGTCAGACATGACGAGTCCATGGATTCATGTTGTTTTCGCCAAATTCCGAGCCTTCCATCAACATGACGCACCAGGAACTTCGACTCGTGAGACTAAGCAACTGTTTTACAATCCTCGATAGTCCACTGCTGGTGCTATGCCCACAGGAGGCGTGCTCTCTTGTTCTTCATTGATAACAAAAGTATGCGATGTGGCTGTCGGTTGTTGTAGCCATTTGCGACAAAGTGCGACGAGTGGTCTGTTGGGACCTTTTTTTTCTGAGCTCCAAGGTTGTATTCTGACGTGATGTGCAACAATGTGGCCAGTCTGTTTGCTTGCACAATTCTAGCCATCCTCTTCTGACCTCTCTCATCAACAAGCGATTTTCTTCCACAGGAAGGCCGTTGAGAGGATGTTTTCTGTTCGTTGCACCATTCTCGATACACCCTTGAAACTGTGGTGCGTGAAAAGTTCAGGAGAACTGCCGTTTCAGAGATGCTCCTTCCAACACGTTGTGGGGGGTAGAATACAAAGATGATGCATATGGTTATATATATTTTAGTTATTGTTTTATATATTTATTTTTATTTTGTTCCCTTTATGTTGTTTGTCCACTTTATTCTTATTTCTCCCACTTACGCATCAAACTTTACTTCCTAGGAGAATTCCAGATTCGAGGGAACTTCTCAATTAATTATAATTCCCTTCGGAAAAGCTGGGTGTTCCAGGATGACAAACTACACACACAAATATATAATATAACATAGTTTATTTACATATATATACTACATAAAAAAATTGAACAAACTAAGGCATGTACTATTAATATTCAACTATGTCTACTGAGTATTAGTTATATATATACAATTACTTACATTGGTTATACTCTATTAATGTTATCCTTTCCTTTACAACACAAACGATATTAGTACATCAACTGTTATAGTTTCTTCCTTGCACATGATCCATAAATTTCCTTACATGCTCCATAATTCTTACCTTATACACTGGTTTAGGACTTTACCCTCCCCTTCCAAAATGCTAATCATACTTACATTTTTCAGGGAACAACTTATGACAAATATTCCTTTTCCCTCCTTTGCTTATAACATAACATATGTTTTATTATTAATCAAAACCACTACTATCATTAACACCCTTTTCTTCTTCTTTAGCTCCTTTCACTAATTACAAAGTTATACCTGTCAAATTTCTATTATTATTATCTAACTTATCTCTCTCTACATTACGTATATATTTTTATACGTGTATATATCTCTTAGTATCTTAAATCTCCACTAATCTGTTATTAGGGTCCTAAAGTCCTTTAAGGTAACGAGAATACTATGTTAGTCACTTACTTAATTTCTTCTTAGGCGGCTTCGCTGTTTTGGATCCTCCCACTCCTAGTTGGAAATGTCATCATCGTATATCAGGGCATTCATTCTAGAACTCCTAGCGAATTTTCTAATGAGGATCACAATACTGGTATTCTGATGGACTCACTGTACACCTTAACTGGTCTGGCACGTTGCATACTATCATACTCCGTCGATATGGGGACTGCTATCTTCATCCTGAGGCCTTTTTCCAACTTACACGGGCTACTTCCATTCGCCACTTTATCGAGCTACTAATTCCGAGTTTTCGCTCCTTTCTCTCGAGCTACTGATTCTGCGGATTTCGCTCCCTTTCTCTCCACCTTATTAAAACCTTTCACAAGGAAAAACTCATAGGGTGCTACCCTCGTTTTCCCGCTCCACCTATTAAGAACTCTTTCAAGAAGAAAATTTCACAGGGCGCTACCCTGCTCTTTTCCCACCACGACCAAACACTCAACTGTTAACTGACACATATTTCCTGCCACAACAGAACCCTCAACTGTCCATGTTACTAACTCATCTTCGCAAAACACTCCCAAATTCTCAACTGTGTGTTGTGTCCAAACTATCTCACCCAACTATCAAACACCGCAGAAAACTCAACTTAGTATAACATTAACCCATTTCCATTAATACCCACATCACTCCATTCTGTCTCTAACTCACATTTTTACAAAACTACCACAAGAAGGCTCACCTTCCACATAGCTCAACTCAGGTATCTCCTTCCTACTCACATTTTATAACACGACTAAAAACTCAACTCTCAGTCTTAACTCAATTTCCCCAACGCCGACAAGAATCTAAACTTAGTCTCCCCCTAATTCATTTCCACACACCCCCACATACTCAACTCGGGGTTCTCTCTGTTTCTAACTCATCTTCATAACCACCCACATAAAGCTCAACTGAGGGATCCGTGTCTGTTTCCCGCTGCTCACTCACTTTTTGTTACTCTGAATTCAGCAACGCCCCTCATAATTCCGGCCCGTCTTTTTTCTGAGTTTACCAAATCTTCTCATTTTATCAACTTTCTTTCTGTCCTATTCGTCCTTCGACTTTTCTCAAGCTAATTTTACTATGTACAATTCAACCTCTTATATTAATAAATTATAATTTTCCCAGATTGTCTGTTCCTTTGAAGCGCGCCGCTACTTTGTTTGTGCTTTTAACGAATTTGTTTTTCACTATCTTCTAACCTTGCGATCGCCGACAGTCAGACGCCAATTTTAAAATCTCACTTGAGCATTTGACCCCTATTTACCACCTGGCTGGACTCCGGAGGTCCCCGATCCAAAAGAATGTCCGACCGATTGTGTCCTTCACGTATTGTTCTGTCCTAGCCTAAATTGTTCGCACTTCCTCGCCAGTAGCCATAGTCTCGTTCGGCCCGTAGTCTCCCACACTAACCTTTGCTCGTTATTTTGTATACATTTAATCCCTTTACCTGTGACCCATTATCTAATTAGTATTTGTGACCAGTACTGTTCCGCTGCCCCATATTGCCATTTCCTAATCTTTATTTTACATTAATCTCACTTTTTTTCTAAAATATTAAACATGTAAGATTTTACATCTTACAACGTCTTGCACCTACAACCATGCCACGTTCGAAGTCCGTTATATCACTCCTTTTCCCCATTCTTACTACAGTTTGTACGCTTAACTGATACTAGAAAGGTTGTACTGCTGCATTTATACCCACAACTGTGGCAAAGTGACTTGCAACGTTGTGGAACAAACAATTTGTGTGCACAGCAGGGGTGTACCTAATAAAGTGGCAGCGCAGTGTATATCTCATCTAACAAATACATTTCCAACATTTCTGCAATCCACAATGCAGCGCAAAACACATTATTTGCAAAATTCACAAGTGATGTAGTTTTTTTTGTTCGCTACTGTATATCGGGGCAGCAGACTCCAATATGGGAAGGCTAGTTACTTTAAATAGAAGCAGAGAGAACTAAGGGTATTTTAAACTGCATGTTTTATGTTTGATGAAACCAATTAGCATACCAACACGATACACATACCAATAGATAAGCAATACCCGTAGACAGAGGCAAAGGTGATTTTTGCATTGCTTCTGTTGGAATAAGCAGTAGCCTTGAAATCAATGTGCTGGGATTTAAAGAATTCCTGAGAATCATGATGGAACAAGTAAATACATAGGCTATGTTCGGTTAACTAAGAGTAGGAATATAGTAAAGGAAATAAATTCGATGAATTTTAAGTGCTGGTCAGGACATCAACGCGGATATTACTGCGATATCTGAGACGTAGTGTCACACACACATATAAGGAGCGCAGAATTTGAATTTGGGGAGTACAATGTGTACAGAAAGGACAGACAGGATAGGAAGGGAAGAGGGATTATGCTGTTAGTTAGGAAAAACATAAAAATCTATGGCTAAAATCTAATCTTCCAGTTACATGGGTGCCAAGTGCAATGTTGAGTCAGTTTGGTGTGACATAAGCACTGGGAAAGCAAAAACGAGAGTATGTTATAGGCCTAATGACTCTGATAAGTACACCGAACAACTGTAAAACTTGTGATTGGTCACTCGCACATCAGCAAGACTTTTGTGGATTTATTGGTTGACTGTTTTCTACAGCAGCATTTTCCTTTACCATCAGGGGTAAAGGAAAGTTTTTGCTTTCGTAATAATGACTATATCGGTCTCGGACAGCTTTTAAATTCTATGCATTGGGACTCACTGATGATATTACCAACAGCAAATTCTAAATGGGAAGCATTCAAGAAATTAATCTTGGAAGCTACTAGGCTTTTCATACCAACTAAGAAATGCTGTTCAAGGTTAAGGCCTAAATGAATGTCATATGAACTAACGAGACTCATGGCAGAGAAGAAAAATGGATGGGTTTCACACAAATTATCAGGTGACACAGAGCCTATAGTAGATACAAGCTAGTCTGTAATCAAGTCACAAAAGCAAGCAAAGTCATATTACGAGAAATATTTCTCAAAGGATGCAAAGAAATGCAGTAGACTTCTTATGTAAACTCTAGAAGGAAGGAGACGAATCAGATTGGTCCACTCGATGTCGATGGTTCCACTGTTGATGATCCTACTCAGGTATATGACAAACGGAATGAGTATTTTGCATCCACACACGAGGAGTTTTGTAGGGAAATGGAGATCAGAAGTTTATCAAACTCTAACAGGGAGCTAAATGATTTTGTAATAACTGAGAGCAAAGTGAAGGAGAAATCGCTGAAGTTAAATTTAAGAAAGGCACCTGGGGTGGATGGGATCTATCCAGTTATATTAAGGAAGCAAGCAAACCCTTAGCTATAATTATGAGAGAATCATTGGATTCAGGAGAGGTCCTCATTGACTGCAGATGTGCAAATGTATCTCCAATTCATAAAGGAGGATCAAAGGGTGACAAGTGTAATTACAGACCTGTTAGATTAACTTCTGTTACAGGGAAAAGAATAGAGTCACTGGTTAAAGAAGAAATGCAGGATCATCTAGACAAGACTACAGTTATAGTTCAGACACAGGATTGGTTTGTTAAGGATAAATCTTGCCTGACCAATTTTACTGGATACTACGATGTGGTCACAAAGAACACGATGCCAAAAATATTTTGATACCATATAGGAAAGCTTTTGATACTGTTACACAAAAAAGTTTGCTGTACAAATTGGAGCAGTATGGCATTAAAGGTAAGTTGTTCCTATGGATAAAGGGATGGTTGAGTGGGAGAAGAGAGAAAGCGGTAACCAATGAACACTGCTCTTTGTGGACTAATGTTATTAATGGAGTACCCCACGGTTTGGTGTTGGGACCATTGTTGTTTTCTTTATTTATCAATGATATTATGAAGGTATTCCAGGCTTAATGTCCAAGTTCGCCGATGATACAAAGGTTGGCAGGATTGTTAATGACAGTAATGACGGCACGCTCTTTTAACAGGATCTCGAAATTTTGGGCAGATGGGTTGAGAGGTGAGAACTGAAGTTTAACATTGACAAATGCAGTAACTACAGAGTACCGTACCAGCTGGGCAGTACTGCACTCAGGGTAATGGAGAATGAAAAAAGACCTGAGGGTAATTGTAGTCAGATATGAAGCTGTCTGAGCATTGCAGACAGGCTGCAAGGACAGCTCAAGCGGTTTTGTCAATGATATATAGCAATTGTATGATTTTCCCTTTGTATCAGGCAATGGTCGGGCCACACCTTCAGTTCTGCATACAGGTCTGGAGGCCTCATTTTATGAAGGATCTAGAGCTGCTGGCACGAGTACAGGAAAGGGCAACGAGATGGTGAGGGGTACAAAGAGGCGCTCTTACCAAGAAAGACTTAAGTTCTGCAAATTGCAGCGTCCTGAGACTAGGAAACTGCGAGGTGATCTGATAGAGGTGTTTAAGGCGTTGGATGGTTTTAGCAAGTTCAGTTCTGATGGAATTCTTCCTCTTGCTCAGACTACGCACATGAGGAGGAACATAAATCAAATGAGGAAGGATGGTTGCAGGATAGATGTGTGGAAGTTTGCCTTCGAACAGTGGGTGGCAAATTTTCTGAACAAACTTCCATCTGTTTTTATGGAAGTGGGTAGTCTGAATAAATCTAAGGCAGAACAAGACAAACTACTGGAGGAAATGAGTAGGTGAAATGGGAGGTATGCCGTTTTTTTTTTTTTTTTTGGTTGATGCTGTATAAGCTTGCTTTCTTGCATCAGTGCCACTGCAAATTCTAATGCTAATGTTAATACTTCGTTTCAAATTTCAGGGACATCTCCACTGGTGCTTAAGGCCTGGGTTCGAATCTTTTGAATAAAGCTATGCATTTTTATAGGCTTTCTTCACTATATGGCTGAGTCAGTCGGTCTCAGGCGAGTTGCGTCGGTTTTTATCCACGAAACTCGGTTTTTCGTCCAGCAAATAGCAAATCGACCATAGATCGCACACAATTTATAGATATAATATATGCGAGTCATGCGACGCAATGAGGCCTAAGTTGCCGATATGCCTAAAATCCTAAAACAACAACAGGGATATCCACACTGAACAAAGTTTCAATTCACCATTTAACTTCACCGTAATCCTTGAAACTGACTTGTATTGGAGTTTCATTACTGTCTTCAGTTGTGTAACAAAATAAATAATAACAATGTGAAAACCAAATTCTTAATGATTTATTTAAGAAATATAAACTATTAATTTAATACTTTATTTACAGCCTGATAACACCTCTTGTGCACCACTGGGATAGATAATGAGTTAAAATTTCTTTTGATTTTGTGGCATTAGAATCTGGGCCATCTTAAGGCTGGCATACGACAGACAGCTTGAATGTAAACAAACCAAACCTAAAACGCATAATCAATACTACTAATGTTAATGAGCGAAATAAACAAAATCATGAAACATTACAGAATCGAACTGTAAAATATCGTATTAAATTAAAAATAAAATAAGAATAGGAACACACCGGTATAATTCGAATTTATGACGAGCCTTCCCTATTCACTAAATCCAACATAATTTTGAATTCTGGCGGTGTTTAATTTTAATTTGACACGTGACCCTATACAACATCAAAACAACGGATAGTATTTCTGGCGCACAGTACATGTTCCTTTGTCACGACCCCTCTAATGATCTCCCCCTCTTCTTCAGTTTCATGCTCCATTGAGCACCATACCCTATAATTTGTTCCATTTGTTCCTTCTCGACAAAATTGACCTTGCTTTTAACACTTACCGTCGCTTCATAACGCAGAATCCGAATACTATTATTTTTTTAAATAAATGCACACTTTTATTTTCCTTTTGGTTTCAGGAAAATAATTATCCGCGCACGTGGCGTGTAGAGTTATTTATCCTTAGAATTTTCTCAGAACAGGTTCAAGGTTTAATTAAACACGCAACTGGGCGTGATTTAGATGAACTGATGTAATCATGCAAGTTTTCGTTTGACAGTCGTCAGTAAACAATAAAAATAAAAAAATTAAAAACAACTCTTTCTACATCGTACTTTACATGCTTAAACAGCATATCCGTTTACAGAAATACTGCAACGTAGAATTTCCAGTATTTGCGGTTGTAGGTTTTACACTTGGTTACAGGACCGATTCGGGATAACTCTTAATGATACTGATTTTATGGCTGGAAACTGTACAAAAATTAAGTCACAAGTCGTTGCCATTACTTAATGTTTTTTAGTATTTTTAACTTGCTTATTATTATTACTGTGTATGTCTACATATCTTATAACCAATTTAGTGTAACTTTAAGACGCAGCACCCCCAAACATCAGAATCACGTGCCGCCACTGTCTATATATATAATGATTTTATACATTTAAATTTGTGATTTTCCTACTATATTATTGAAAAATTACTAATTTATCCGCTCTACCTCTACTTTTATCATTTGTTGCTGAATAATCAAAGTACGCGTGCTGAATTTAATATGATTGTACACTGATTCTAAATTTATTCACTTATTACAGCAATCATAAGCCAAAAAGTTTCCTTACAGTTTTCCTGGCGCTTTAAGTGAAGCTCCAGTTATTTTGATATTACAATACTTGGATTTATAATTAGGTCGTGTGATACAAGTACTTATTATTTATTATTTATATACTATTTATTTTTATAGTACTACCAGTGCATGAGGGCTAGATGGTTTAGAAAACCCCCTGGGTAGGTTCACCAATCATTTAACACTGTGCGCTGGTTCTTCGTCATTTTGTGTTAGGTACATGTCTTTCATAAAAGGAAATGTTTGACGCATTTCTCAAATCTGCTTTCCAGGTGGCACACTTCAGTTCTTGCTTTAAACGCACATGCCGTGAACATAGTTACAGCTACAGCCACGAGAGCTTGTAAAACAGTTTCCGGTTGAAAGCAAATGAGAAAAACAAAAATGCTAATGACATAGTGTAAAATGTAAAAACACCCGTTTGTTATTATAAAGTTTTAGGCATATAAGACATTCTGTTATTTGTTTATATTTACGAATCCGAAGTGGTACTAATGTTTCCTGCTCCCTAAGTGGAGAAACAGCAAGGGGACATACGTAAAGTGACCAGACGTCCCGGATTTCAGTCATTTTCCCCGCATTGAAAACTGTCCTGGATTGGGAAACATAACGAAAGTCATTTGCATTATGTTGCCGGAAACCAGTGGTACAATGGAAAGAGTTTTTTCGATAGTAAATAAGCTGTGGACGTCAACAAAAACACAGCTGACCGTAGAAACACTGAAAACAATACTACAAGTTAAATGCAATTTTGCTAATTCTTGTGAAGAAATTTACGAAGAATAGCAAATAAGGAAGAATTATTAAGAAAAATTCACGCAGCGGAAAAATCTTTTTAATTTCTCTTGTTTTTATTGTTAAAAAAGTATGTATGTATGTATGTATGTATGTATTATTATTTCACAGAAAAAACCTAACCTTTTTTCACTAAACAAAAATGAAAATCGATTAAAAACATTACCCCCTCTAATAAGTGTTTTTTTTTTTCCTTCTAATTACTATTACTTTTCTCAGTTCACATCCTTCATGCAACCTTCTGTTCGTTACTTAGCGTAACACGAGGGGTACCATATACTGAATTTCAGCCTTTCTGTGAAAAAAAAAACCAAGAAATATATATATATACAGTGGCTGACAAAAAACTGCATTACCTTAAAAAAAGTGACATTTGTAGTGAAATGTATAAGATATTGTTTGATTACGGTCATTCTGTTTGTCGCAAAGCAAAGGTATTGCGTCAGATAACGCTTCTATTGCATCAGACACATTGCAAAGTATTGCATCAGCCGTTTCTATAAATACAGCGTTGGAAGGGTATACACGCTCATCAGTATCCTGTTTTCCGGAGGTGTAAGCATGGCTCCACATGTTCAGTTGACACCAAGAAAAAAAAAGTGTAGCTGTTGCTCTGTCCCAGGAAGGACTTTCTACGCGTGCTATCGCTGAAAAAATAAGCTGCCACCAATAAACAGTATCCGAGTGCTGAGGTTAAAACGGGAAACCGATGACGTGAAGAGAAGACCTGGATCAGGCCGTAAGAGAGTGACTACGCCTTCCCAAGATCGATATTTGAAACGGCTATGCCCTCGTAATTGCCATGCTAGTGCTCCTGATCTAAAACTGGACTTTGAGATGGCCTCTGGTGTTGAAACAAGTGCACGAACTATCCAAAGACGGCTTGGCATTCCCTGTTATTTTCTGAATATAGAGTTGGACATCTTGGCAGATCCCATGAAGAAAAGGGCAAGAATCTGGGATGCTTTGATAAAAGTCTGGCAAGAGCGTTGGAGTGTTTGTGATAAAGGGCAGATTACACAAAATTTTTTCCCAGATTTAAGAAATGTAGCCTCCATAAATTTCAAATGGTTTGCACCAAACTTAAAAGCTATGTTCTTATTGACTGGTCATGGTTCGATTAATGCAAAGTTCCATGATCTAGGAATCACTGAAATATCTAGTTGCCATTGTGGCGAAAGAGAATCATGGGAACATATTATGTACAACTGTGAGGAGTACAGCGATCCATTAGCGTAGGAACGCCTTGACATTGGGGCAGGTGCCTGTATAAGAAGCGCGCCACTGACAGCTCACATCAGTTCCGTGCCAAGCTATTTCTACACCCGAGGTGTCGAAATGGCGACAATGTCGAAATAGCTGACGAAAAGGCGCCCCTAAATGATGTCCCATCAGAATGAGAGCAGGGGAGTGAAAATTAATTTTTGGGAAATGGCATGTTTTCAGAAGGCGATTCAAGCCTGCATGCGTCCTTAAATCTGAGTACACACGGCATAGCAGCACAGATCTATTTGCCACCCAGAACGTAACTTTGAAGGGACCAATTAAGCGACCACATAATCAGAACATGCTCGAATGCATCTTCTTCTTCTTCAGGTTCCGCATTCAATTTGAACGTTGTAGACCAACATTTTCCAGCCAATTCTGTCTCTTGCTTTGTGAAATAGTTCTTGTGTCATAAGACACCACGTACACTCTTTGATGCTATCAAGACACATTTTTTTTTGTCTTCTTTTGCTCTTTTGCCTTTAATCTTTCATTGCAGGATTAGTCTCTGCAGGTCATATTGCAATTGTAATTGTAATTGTAATTGCAATTGCAGTTAGTAGTGTCCTTGTGGTACTTGCCCTCTTAAGGATCCGCTCATTGGTGATCCGATCTGTCCACGGCATTTTGAGCATTCTTCTGAGGGTCCACATCTTGAAGGCTTCCCTTTTCCTGATTTCCGCATGACCCAGGTCTCACACCCATATAGGAGAGTGCTCCATGTGCAGCATTTGGATATTCGATATCTTTTCTGGAAATTAACTTTCGTGTCATAGAAGAAGTTCTTAAGATTCTTAACTACCTCTTTGGCCATACCAATTCTGCTCCTAATTTCTGTGCCCTAGTCATTATTATTTGTAAAGATCTTTCCAAGATATTTAAAACTACTCACTTGTTCGATAGGGGAGTTGCCACAGCATATTTTGATTCCAAGCAAGGTGTTTGCTTATGACCATAGTTTGATCTTTTTTTATCTGCTCACTAGCTGTTACCCTCATTGCAATCTCAGAAGAAAAGCTACAAACACTCCTCAACTTTGTTGAGGAGTGTTTGTAGCTTTTCTTCTGATATTGCAATGAGGACAGTATCGTCTGCGTATCGCAGGTTACCGATAACTGAACCATTAACAGTAATTTCTTCTTTAGAAACGTGTATTAAATTTATAATGGTTTCAGCATAGAGGTCGTACAGCATAGAAGGCAACATACATCCTTTCCTCACTCCTTTCTGGATTTGTACCCAGTCTGTGTTTTCTCCCTCTACAGCGATTGCCGCTTCTTGCTCAAGGTATAGTAACCGCAGTATCCTTAGTTCCTTGGGATTGATGTCTAGATTGTTCACGAGCTGGAAGAGGATATCATATTTCAAGCAATCGGATCAATGAAGCAGCAAATAGGATTTGCTGGTGTTCAATTGCTCTTTCTACAAGTATATTAGCATTAGCATTAGCATTAGCATTAGTAGAGGCATTTGATGCAAGAACGCAAGCTTATGCAGCATCAGCCAAAAAAAAAAAAAAAAAAAAGTAACATAAATAAATAAAAATAACCACTTCCACTTCACCCCTCTGTTCGTTCGAAATACCTGTCCAGCTGAGCCTTAAACTTATTCAGGCCATCAACTTCCACGACAAGGGATGGAAGTCTGTTCCACCCACCAACCACCCGCTGGCTAAAGGCAAATTTCCGCACATCTATCCTACATCTGTCTTTCCTCAATTTGAATTTATGCCCTCTCAGGTGATTTTTCTGAGCTAGAGGAAGAATCCCATCAGCATTGAGCATGCTCAAACCATTCAAGGCTTTGTACACCTCTATCAGATCACCCCGCTGGTGCCTAGTTTCCAGACACTGTAATTTGCAAAACTTAAGCCTTTCTTCGTAAGAGAACCCCTTTGTCCCATTCACCAATCTAGTTGCCCTTCTCTGTACTCGTTCCAGCAGCTCTACATCCTTCCTGAAATGAGGCCTCCAGGCCTGTATACAGTACTCTAGGTGTGGCCTGACCATTGCCTTATACAAGGGAATAATCACCTCCTTATCCCTGCTAGAAAAATTCCTATATATCATTGACAATACACCATGAGCTACTCTTGCAGCTCGTCTGCACTGCTCAGAGAACTTCATATCTGCCTGCACCACCACCCCCAGGTCCCTTTCATTCTCTACCACTGTCAGTGTAGTACCACAGAGTTGATACGTTGCTCTGGGGTTGCTGTTTCCCATATGTAGTACTTTACATTTGTCAATGTTAAACTTCATTTGCCACCTCGAAGCCCATCTGCTCAACCTTTCCAAATCCTGTTGCAGCAGCATAGTGTCAGTAGTGTCCTTGACAACCCTGCCAACCTTCGTATCGTCTGCAAACTTGGACATTAAGCCTGATATACCATCATCAATATCATTTATAAATACAGAAAACAATAAAGGCCCCAATACTGAACCCTGAGGGACTCCACTAATAACATTAGTCCACGATGAGCAGTGTCCATTGATTACCACTCTCTGTCTTCTCCCCCTCAACCACCCCTTTATCCATAGCAGCAACTTGCCTCCAATGCCACACTGCTCCAATTTGTGCAGCAGTCTTCCATGTGCAACAGTATCAAAAGCCTTTCTAAGATCCAAGTATATAATATCAAAGTTATTCCCTGCATCCAGTTCTTTTGTGACTGCATCATAGTATCCAATCAAATTGGTCAGGCAAGACTTCCCCTTAACAAAACCATGCTGTGTCCTAGCTATAACTGAAGTCTTGTCTAGATGATCCTGCAGTGCTTCTTTCACCAGTGCCTCCATTAATTTTCCGGGAACAGAAGTTAAACTCACAGGTCTATAATTACTTGTGTCAGCCTTTGATCCCCCTTTGTGAATTGGGGTCACATTTGCACATCTCCAGTCAATGGGTACCTCCCCTGAGTCCAAGGAAGCTCTCATAATTATGGCTAAGGGTTTGCTTACCTCCTTTGCTGCCTCCTTTAATATAACTGGATAGATCCCATCCACCCCAGGTGCCTTTCTTGTGTTTATCTTCAACAATTTCTCCTCCACTTTGCTCTCAGTTATTACAAGATTCTCTAGCTTACTGCTAGAGTTGAATACACCTCTGGCATTCCCCTCGCTGAATAACTCCTCATGTGTGAATGTCGATGCAAAATATTCATTTAGTTTGTTAGCTACCCGAGCAGGGTCATCAACAGTTGACCCATCGATCCCAAGTGGACCAATCTGATTCATCCCCTTCCTTCTAGAGTTTACATAAGTAAAGAACTCTTTGCTGTTTTTCTTCGCATCCCTTGCCAAGGATCTCTCGTAATCTGCCTTCGCCTGCCTAACCTCCTTTGTAACTTGGTTACAGATCAACTTGTATCTATCATAGGCGTCCGTGTCACGTGTTAATTTGTATGTATCCCATGCATTTTTCTTCTCTGCCATATGCCTCATTAGTTCATCTGACAACCATTTAGGCCTAAACCTTGAACAATATTTCTTAGTTGGTATGTAAAGCCTAGTAGCTTCCACGATAAGTTCTTTGAATGCTTCCCATTTTGAATTTGCTGTTGGCAATATCATCAGTTGATCCCACTGTATAGAATTTAAATACTGTCTCAGTCCATTGTAGTCGCCTTTACGAAAGCAATACCCCTTCCCTTTACCCCTAATGGTAGTTACCTCTTTGAGTAACTCCCACTTCAGTACACTGTGATCACTGCCACCAAGTGGTTCATTTATCTGCAGATTCTTAATGCATGAAGAATCACTACTGATAATCAAATCAAGAGTATTACTCCCTCTAGTTGCCTCCCGAACATGCTGATGTAGAAAACAATCATCCAATAAATCCACAAAAGCCTTGCTACTGTGTGAGTGACCAGCCCCCAAATTCCAGTCAATATCTGGGAAATTAAAATCCCCCATTATAAGACTCTCTGATTTACTGGCCCACTCTATTTCTCCGAACAGTTTCTTATTATACTCATCAGAGTCATTAGGATTATAGCACACTCCTACTCTCAATTTTGATCTCCCAATGCTTATGTCACACCAAACTGACTCGACACTGCGCTGTCCAGCGATGTCGACTGGCTTCACTTCCTTGGATTTTATGTGTTTTTTAACTAATAGCATAACCCCTCCTCCCTTCCTATCCTGTCTATCCTTTCTGTAGACATTGTACTCCCCAAATTCCAGTTCTGCATTTCTTATATCTGTGTGACACCACGTCTCTGAAATCCCCACAATATCTGCCTTTGATGTTTTGAGCAATACCTCAAATTCATCAAATTTATTTACTAAACTCCTAGCATTGGTGTACACACAAGTATACATGCACCTGTTCTTTTTCTTAGCTACCCTAACACAACCCATGTGTTTACTTGTACCCCAATGATTCCCAGCAGTCTCTGAAATATCCTGCATCTTATTTTCCAGGCTGCGGCTCATTCCAATAGAAGCAGTGCAAGAATCACTTTCACCTCTGCCAGTGGCTACTGTTAATCTATTAGTCCTTGTATCCCCCCAATCTAGC
The DNA here is from genome assembly GCF_048544385.1 of Mastigoproctus giganteus. Taxonomy (NCBI): domain Eukaryota; kingdom Metazoa; phylum Arthropoda; class Arachnida; order Uropygi; family Thelyphonidae; genus Mastigoproctus; species Mastigoproctus giganteus. The sequence continues at coordinate 20,821,865 of NC_143575.1, forward strand.
AGTTTTCCGACCCACCTAACATTGCCTCGATAGCATCAGCAAACATTCTTGCACCCTTTCTATTTAAGTGTATCCCATCCCTGTAGAAGCAGTCTCTCCTGTTAACAAGTACAGACCAGGCTGAAAAAAAATTTCAGAGCAATATTGCTTCTCTTGTGCCAACACCTCTTTTAAAACCCATCTTTTCCAATTTGTTCTTGAATCTTGTGTGTGAATCTTGGTCCTCTAGAATCATCTTCAAAAGGACTTTCATGGAGTGACTTACGAGGTTTATTGTGCGGTGGTCTGCACCATTTGCTGTTCTTGCCTTTTTTTGGTATGGGAATAAAGATGGATCACAGAAATTCAAGGGGTAGTTTCGCTCCATTTACGATATTATCGAAAATATTGAGGACCTCTTGTCTTCCTCTTGCCCCGAGGCATTTGAGCATTTTGCCTGGGATGTTATCAATGCAAATTGCTTTGTTATTTTTCATTGATTTAATCGCTTGCTCCAGTTCTTCCAGCAGAAAGTCTTGATGTTCGCCTTCTGTTTGGGTGTTGTCATTTCCTAGTTGTCTGTCGTCCTCGCAGTATAGTTCCCTCAGATATTCTTGCCATCTATCCTTTTTCTGCTATTTGTCCACAATTTCCCTGTTGTTTTTATCCAGAATATGGTCTCTTGCACCGTCTTTCGTGAAGTTGAATAGTTCCCTCACTTCTTTGTGGACTAGATGTTCCTTATGCTCATTTTGCAGATATTCAATCCTTTTACATCTTATAGTTTCTACATCTTTGTTCTTAAAGTTTTTCCTGCGCTCCATTATATGTAGTATCACTTGGCTTTCCTTTGGACCCGTCCAAAATTTGCATTTGCAGCATCTATCATTATCTTCTTGAACAAGATCCACTCAGATTCTGGATCTCTATCTAGTAAATCGCTTGAATAGCAGTTACGCAATTCACGCATTATGTACGTTCTAAAAACAGTACTGAATAAGCTAGTAGTTATAAATAATGTGAATATAGTGTTTTTATGCTTGCTATGTAAATAGGTGATCGTGAATATTGTAATTAATAATTTAAATAAAACAACAAAAGCCCAATTAATTTTAGACATGCCATCGTCGTAATCCATTCGATATAAAGTGTAAAGTGTGTTTAGGGTCAAGCGGCACCAGGGGTTTCCCCCATCTCCGCGTAGTTTACATTGTGGGTGAACCAGTTGACTGGAAAAGCCAGAGATTTAAAAGTGTATGGACTTTGTATATATTTGATACCTTGTACCGTTGTTCATCTGGTCATTTAGCCGCCAGACCCCTACTGAGGCCCGACGTTGTCCCACTTTAGCCCCGTGGAGGCAGACCAGGTACTCACTAGTATATAGTTCACTCTGGCAGGTCCTGCCACCTAATTTCCTAAGATTTCAGTGGCTAGGACCTTAAAAAAAAAAAAAAAATCGCGTACCCGTCGCGGGGAGCGCTAGAAGTCCAAAATGTTGGGCACAATTAATTTAGATTGGTGATTTTAGATTGTGTGGGGGGTGTTCACGTTGCTATCAGATAGAGTGAGGTGAAGGCTGAAGACTGGGGGGACAAATAGACAGAAATATGGAGCCGAAAGGGAAGGCAACTCCAGTTTACAGTGGGGCATGCCATGCCCCACCAGAGGGAAGAAATAGGGTTGCAGGATGGGGAGGGAACAGTTTACTGTCCCCTCCCCACCTGCCAGGAAGAGGTGAGACAGTGAGCCAGACAAGAGAGCTGGCTCAGGTTGCCAATGTGGCCTGTGTGCATGGGTGGGAGCAAACCAGACCGCAGGGTCAGGTCCGCACCATCCAGAAAAACTTGAGGCCCAGCAGAGGCGATCCAATGTTGGTTTGGCTGAACAGGTTGTACAAAATGTCACAGTTGGGAATGGATATATTTCCATATATCCATTCGATATATGGAAAATTTTCTTCATTCTACGGAAACTATTTTAAATGTAATTGCCAAGGGGAATTCAAAAAATTCACTAAACAGAAAAATTCGCTATAAAGAAGATCGTTAAACAGAGATCAGACTGTATTTAATATTATTTATTAGGATTTTACCAATTGTCGAAAAAAGCGCGACAAATTTTCCAAGGGCGCCAAAAACCTAGCTACGCCTGTGCAGCAATCTACGAATTGAGCTGGTATCTCGGGTCAGTAATCTCAATCTTATGGTATCCAAGCCTTTGCAACTGCAATATTTCTTAGGCGGAAGACTCTTCTGCATCTGAAAGCCTTGGATTTGTAATGCGGTATGGTGTAGTTCCGAATTATCCAAAGTTCTGAGAAATCGTTCTTAAAGGCTTTGCTTTGGTGGAAGCATGAGTGATATTTCTACTGCAACTCCAGCTCCTTGTGCTGGCATTTCTTTTCTCGGCAGCTCCTTGTGCTGCCGATCATTTCTGTTCTTGGCAGCTCCTTGTGCTGGCATTTCTATTCTCGGCAGCTAATTGTGCTGGCATTTCTATTCTCGGCAGCTCCTTGAGCTGCTGGTTTTCCAACAGACTGTGAATAGATGCAGCTCTTTCCAATGAAGTTTGGACTTTGTCTGAAATTTAATTATGTATATTTATTTTTTATGTAATTTTATTATTCTAAGTTTGTTCATATCAATCTTTTTTGGTCATGGCAATTTTTTCCTCCCTGTACTTCGGCAAACAGAAGAGGGAGTATACACTGATGAGCCAAAATATTATGACCAGCGAGTCGTTATGCAAATCGAAGCAACTGCAGGTGAACTACGGCGCGTGCGCTGGTAGGGACAAGGATAAAAAAAAAACCTGATACTGAGCACCGTTAATCAGTGTTATTCTTGTTCTTCAGATGGGAAAGGCAGCGGACTTAAACGAGTTTGACAAAGGCCAAATTGTAATTAGCCAGACGACTGGCATATCCAAAAAAAAAAACATTATATTTAGGCCATCCGAATAATTAAATTTATCTGCAGTGTGCTGTGTGTCTTATGTCTGATTAACTGCGTGTGTTCTATGGTCAATTTGTCTGTTTGCTGGAAGAAAAACAGACAAATCGACCATATCCTGGTCCGGGGGAAAAATGTTGCTATTTACGCCTGAGACCGACTAACTCAGCCACGGAGGGTCAAAGCATATCCGAAACGGCACGGCTGATGGTACAAACCACTGCTGTTCACGGTTAGTACCTACAGAAAGGGGTTCGATGAGGGAAAACCCACGAACCGCCGGCGAGGTGTTGGACGACCACGGCTCATAGATGCTCGAGGTCAGCGAAGGCTCTCCCGGATGACACGTGGAAACAGAAGGGCGACTGGGGCGCAACTTGACGGTAATTGGAATGCTGGTGACGAAAGTACTGTGTCACAATACAATATTAGCCATTTATGACTGAATTAGTCATAAATGGCTAATATTGCTAGTATTACTATTTACTATTTTATTACTATTATTACTATTACTATTTTAATGTATTTTAATGTATCTATTTTAATTTTAATGTACTATTTAATGTATTACTATTTTAATGTATTTTAATGTATCTATTTTAATTTTAATGTACTATTTAATGTATTACTATTTTAATTATTTTAGTATTAGAGTTAGTACTTATTAGTATTGGTATTTTAACGGCTAACTAATGCAAGGAAGCAGACTTTTTCTGCATCTACCAAAATGAGGGAAAAAATTCTATCCTTCACACCCTCCACGAAGATAAAAAATGGCTATCTAGTTTTGTTTTGTCCTATACCAAACTCTTCGCTTCCACCACTATAACGGGCAATTCATGCCTGGTCCATCCCCCAATATTAGGGGGGGGGAGGACCAGATAGAGGTGTATAAGGTATATGACATGATACTTTTGCCCTGCCAGACTTTGTAATTCTAAGTTGTTCTTTATAGAGACATTGCTTCTTGCCCCCTCACCAATCTGGTTGCCCTTCTTTGAATCTTTTCTTGAAACTCTCTGTTTATTCAAATGTGGTCTCCACACCTGAACACAATATTCTAAGTATTGTCTCACTACTGTCTTATAAAAAGGGATAGTGACAACCCCTTACCAACTTGTGTAAGGTCTTAAATATCATAGATAGGATACCGTGTTCCTTCTGTCCACTTATTGACACAGAATGGAAAATTTCATGTCTGACTGAATCGTCCTGAACTACTTTTAATTCCAATCCCCGTAGTTTATAAGTAGCACTTCGATTTCTGTTCGCTATATCCAAAACCTTATTCAGAACCATTAAATTTCGGATGTCGTTTTTCAAATTATTTGTGCAACCGATCGAAGTCAATTTGAGGCAAAATAGACTGGTTTTGGTTGTTAACCATCCTTCCTACCTTTAAATCATCAGCAAACTTTGACGCCTTCCCCTGCACTTCCTCGTCAATGTCATTAAGGAAGATAAGAAACAGAAGTGGTCCTAATACTGATCCCTAAGGGACTCCGCTTTCTGTACTGGTCTACCCTGAGAAATATCCTACCAATAATCCCAGTTTTTTTCAGTTTATATGCATTATAGCCTTAGTTGCTAATGCGCCAATAAAACCCAACCAATCCAGTTTATATAATAGTCTTTCATGAGAAACCTTATTAAAAGATTTAACAAAGTCAAGGAGTTGTAAATACATTGTAATGTCAAAGAGTTGTTTCTTGCGTAAAACATTTTATGACACGAACTCATGCTGTGATCCATTCCTATTGAGGTGGTCTTTGTGTGTATCGTTACCCACACATTCCATGATCTATTGAAGTCAAACTCACCGGGCGACTGGGGAGAAGTTAGCGTTTCTGCAGTCCAGGAAAATCGCCTGAAGTCTAATGATGATCTCATTAACATTGGAGATCCATCAAGTATCAGCTAAGATTCGTCATTACCAAATATTAGTTCAGTCCCCGAACTTTTTGATCACATCTGCATATATATACAGGGTAATTCAGGAGGAATAGTAAATATTTTGAGAGGTTATAGTATCGATTATTTTGAGTAAAAAAGTTCTTATAAATATTGTCCAATTCTCTATGGATACGGAGATACAGCTGTTTGAAACTGGCGCACACAAAGCCATTATGAGCCATTATTACGATAAATGACTTATTGTTTGTTTTTAATGACATTTTGAATGATACAAAACACAAATAATTGACAAATTTTTTACAGTTCACAATAAATGTTCGAAAATCCCACCGCCAACCTCGATGCACTTGTAACTCTGATAACGAATATGTCGCGAAAGAGAGAAAGTTATAATAAAAAGAGCCTGAGCAATAATTTATTAGAACACAAAGTTGACATAGTGTAAAAGTTCATGTAGCGAAAGTAAATAAAAGACAAATATCAAACGCACAGCATAAAGTAAAAACAAAAATACTGAAACTGAATGAAGCGAAAGATTTTCATGTTTGTAATCAGGTACAATATATTTCAGCATTGAGGCAACAAAATGATTCAGCATTAATGAAATCGAGGTTGAATATAGCAAGGAAAAGGCGAAATTCTGCAGCAATACTTTTCAAGAAATGTTAAAAGAAGGTTAGTTTCGTGATCAAGCAAATATTTGTGCCAATTTTACATGGTTCAGATAGGATACGAAAATGACGTAGGATAAATACGAAACTGACTGTGCAATAGAGTTAAATAATAATAACAATAAATATGTAATAGAGTTTAACAATAATGATAAATAATAATAAACTGGGGGGCTCCGCCCCCTGATCGCTTTGCTCGCCAACCCCCGCGTACGCTTTTCTACGTAATATGACAAAGTAAGTATGTAAGTAAGTAAGGTATGACAAAGTAAGTCGAATCTTTTCTACGTAAAAGACACACCTGTCGAAACGCACTGATCGATATCTAATCTAATATATAAAAGAAAATAGAAAGTGTAAGAAAAAACAAGAAAAAAATTGTGTGAATGTTGACTGAACGAAAGTTATTATTAATTGCATGTTCTATCTTAGCCTCTACATCGGACAGACTGATGGCTATGCAGGCCCTCGGGGGCTCATGGTTATCCAAGCTGACACCATACTGTAGTTTTTCCTAGCTGGCATGGTGTGGGATGCTGACACTGGCCATTAGGGTAACTCCCAGGCCAGTGTGGAACAGAGCTGCAAAAAGCACTCCACATAGGGCTCGCTTTGCCTATGTTCTTTTATTCCTACCACCTAGGGTGGTTGAGTATCCTTCCCCCAATCCCCTTCCTCCCACCTTGGATGGCCCCTATCCCCTTTTGCTTGGTGGCTCACCCCACCATCCACTTTCAACTCCCGTCCTCTGGATTAGGATGGGTGTCCTGTACCAGGGGTTCCCTTACTGTCTTACCTTTCAAATCAGGCGAGTGCTTCAATTACTGCCCCCTCTGTTCTCTACTCCTTTTATCCCATCCTCTTTCTATCTTCCCATTATCTCCTTTCCAAAAAAATGTTTTTTCTTTTGGACTCTCTTTGGATGCCTAAGAGCTTTATTCTCTCCTAATGTGTATTGGCCCGTCTCCCCGGAGGCGGTGATAGAAAATAGGGGTGTTAGTGGCTCTCCACAGGCCCCCAGGTTAAGTGGCCAGAGGAACAACACAACCCATCCTAATACTTCACAAAACACACACTAACACACACTCTGGCCTTATGCAGAGTATTGTATTCTACACAGAGTTGGGGGAGACCCTGGTATCGACAGACAAAAAACACTATGTCACTATGATCGATATCTAATCAGGAAATGACTGCGTTTACATAGATCACTTAAGAAAAGTCCTTTTGCTTCGGGTTTCATAATAGTAATAGTAATAGTAACAGTAATCGTAGCATGTGATGCAAGAAAGCAAGCGTATTAGCTTATGTAGCATCAGCCAAAAAAAAAAAAAAAAAAAAATTCACATAACCATTCCCTCTAAATGTTTGTCCAATTCCTCCTTAAATTTATTTAACCTATTAACTTCCACAACGATAGATGGAAGTTTGTTCCAGCAATTGGCCCGCCTCTGCGGGCCAACTGCTGAAACTAAAGGCAAATTTCCGCACATCTATTCTACATCTGTCTTTCCTCAATTTAAATGTATGCCTCCTTAGGTTCGTAATCTGAACAAGTGGAAGAATCCCATCAGAATTCAGCATGCTCAACCCATTCAAGGCCTTATACACCTCAGTCAGATCACCTCGCAGATGCCTAGTCTCCAGCCGCTGCAATTTGCAGAACTTAAGCCTCTCCTGGTAAGAGGATCCCTTCATTTCCCTCACCAATCTTGTTGCCCTTCTCTGTACACGCTCAAGCAAATCTACATCCTTCCTAAAATGAGGCCTCCGGATCTGTACGCAGTACTCAAGGCGTGGCCTGATCATTGCCTTATACAGAGGGACAATCACCTCCTTTTCCCTGCTAGCAAAATTTCTGTATATCATTGACAAAACCCCATGACCTGCCCTGGCAGTCTGTCTGCATTGCTCAGAAAACTTCATATCTGACTGCACAATTACTCCCAGGTCTTTTTCATTTTCTACCACCTTAACTGTAGTACCACACGGTTGGTACGTTCCTCTGGAGTTACTTCTAACAATATGCAGCACTTTGCATTTGTCAATGTTAAACTTCAGTTGCCACTTCTCAGCCCATATTCCAAGATTTTCTAGATCCTGTTGCAGTAGCACACTGCCATTACTGTCATTAAGAACCCTGTCAACCTTTGTATCATCTGCAAACTTCGACACTAAGCCTGATATACCTTCATCAATATCATTGATAAATATAAAAAACAACAGTGGACCCAACACCGAACCCTGTGGGACTCCATTAATAACATTAGTCCACGAAGAGCAGCGCCCATTGATTACCACCCTCTGTCTTCTCCCATTCAACCATCCTTTTATCCATTGTAGCAACTTACCCTTAATACCATTCTGCTCCAATTTATACAGTAGTCTTCCATGCGCAACAGTGTCAAAGCATTCCTAAAATCCAAGTATATGATATCAAAATTATTTTTTGCATCCAGTTCCTTTGTAACCACATCATAATATCCAATCAAATTTGTCAGACACGACTTTCCCTTAACAAACCCATGCTGTGTCTGAATTCTTGCTGCAGTCATGTCTAGATGATCATGCAATGCATCTTTAACCAGTGACTCCATTATCATTATTTTACCCGGAACAGAAATTAAACTAACTGGTCTGTAATTACTTATGTCACCCTTCGATCCCCCTTTGTGAATTGGGGATACATTTGCACATCTCCAGTCAGTGGGGACTTCCCCTGAGTCCAAGGATGCTCTCATAATTATGGCTAAGGGTTTGCTTACTTCCTTTGCCGTCTCCTTTAATTTAACTGGATAGATCCCATCCACCCCAAGTGTCTTTCTTATGTTTATCTTTCTTATGTTTATCTTCAACAATTTCTCCTCCCCCTTGCTCTCTTTTAATGTACAAAGAGAGATATAATGCATATAGAGAGATATAATGCATGAGGAATATTGTTGCATCCCAAAGAGCAGGACGAAAATATTTACAAACTATACAAATATTTAAAATATTTACAAAACACTAAACTACATATTTACAAATATACATTCAATATTCATTAATATACAAAAAACGTTATAATGGAACATCAAATGTTAGACAGTGAAGCACATGCACGAGGTTGGTGAACGTTATGGAGCCAGTTTTCAATTGCCTCGCCCTCTTTGCCCATTGGCAAAGAGGGCGAGGCAATTACGCTCGAATAAATATCACTAATCAAGCTCGAATAAATATCACTAATCAAGCTCGAATAAATATCACTAATCAACTCGAATAAATATCACTAGGAGGAAAACTTTTTTAATGTATAGAGAGATATGACAAAAAACCGACTTTCTGGGGAGGGAAGAGCAGGAGGAAATGTTCTTATCCTCGTCTGAGACAAACTAACTCAGCCACAGAGTGATAAAGCCCATTAAAGTTCCTCGCGTCACTGATGGTATTCGAACCCGGCCCTTTTCCACTCGGTGGGGAGGACGGTGATTACAACTACTCTGCCACCGCGAAGACAATTAAGGAATAATGAATATACTTAATTAAATATGAATATACTTAATAAAATATACTTAATGAATATACTTAATAAATGAATATACTTAATTAATGAATATACTTAATTAATGAATATACTTAATTAATCTAATCGCTAAATGAAGAAAATTAAATAAGGAATGTGTTTTAATAAAGTAGCATACCTCTAACAGAAATCCCTCCATTTTTGAAAGATGTACCATATTTACTAATAAGCAGAAGTCATAAACATCCTTTCCTTTTTTAATGAACGTATGAGGGTTGTTCAAAAGGTAGTGGCAACATTGTCGTGCGCACGTTCTTTTGAGCTTCGCTGTTAGCATAAGGGGTATAATCTCTATCCTTCCACGGCGTGTGGAAAAAGTTTGCATCCTAGTGTCGTATATACGGAAGGTACTTTTATGGGCTTTATTAATTAATAAATAAATTAATGAATAACAATATTAATTATTATCGTTTTTTGGATTAATTATATAATAAAAACGTTAATTAAAAACAACAAAAATCTAGGCTGGCTGTTCATTTCTGGCATTAGAGATCAACACTTCGTTGGTCCAACCCATGTACCATAAAAAACAAGTCAACCGATTTGTTAGACGATGAATATACGCTGTGAGTTGCATTTCTTACTGGACAATGGTTCAAAAACAGTGGTAAGCATTGGCTGGGGGTGAAAATGGCACCTCAAAATTGAAAAAAAAAAAAAAAAAATGAACTTTCGAAGAATCTTTTTCTAAATTCCATTTTCTTCAGTTTAGCCGATTAGGTAACTGTCCAGCTTAGGGTGCCGTTTACATAAAATCATCTACAATAATAATAATAACAAAAGAGGTACTTATCACTAACACGAAGTTATAACAATCGGCATGGGATATACTTATTAAAGGAGAACGGAAATCTATACAGTATATGTAGATTTTTTTAAAAATCATTTCCTTTCACTAAACAGTTTCCTTTTAAACTTATTCCGGTCAATGTACTGTACCAAATATTTTTAACTTCTGTTTGGAACATCCGCTAATCATCACTTATAACGGACATTCATAACGAAAAATTATAATGGACATTCATAACGAAAAATTATAACAGACATTAAGGCAATCCTTTTGATTTTTATAATAGAATATATTTTACTGATAAACTAGGAGGGATCATTAAAGTAAACTTCAATGTATTTTACAAATTTATTGTTTATTGTAATAAAACTAGCAGCGTATATTGTAATATAAAATCACATTTGCCTAGACTATATTCTGGAAACTTGTTTGTATTTCAGACGCACTGAAGTTCATATGCCAAGGGTAACATGGCGTGTAAATCTCTCCCAAGCAGTACACACGTGAACTTTGGAAGGCCATGGAATATATTCTACAGAATATATAAGAATATATTCTGTAAACCCAAAATTATCAGTAAAATAATTCATAATCATAAACATAACTTGAGGGTGAGGTAAGAAGAATAGGGAAAGACAACCTTGTTCTTCTGTAGGCCTTGATTTTAAGTAATTGAATATAATAGAAGTCGGTGTTCTTTGAGGGCTAAAGGAGTTTATGAGTTTTACTGTATTACCCAGGATTTTTCCATTTTAAATAGCGCAAAAGTTTTTTTTTTTTTTTATCTCTCGCGATTTTTGAATTCAAGCATATAGTGGCCTTTAATTTGCTCTTGTGGGTAATACAGTTCATATAATCACCATCCTCCCCACATCGGGTGGAAAAAAACCTGAATCCCGTCATTGACGGGATTTGAACCTTTTGACTGATGTGACTCAGGTAGATTTAACAACGTGGCTAAGTTAGTCGGTCTCATGCGAGGGTAGCATGGTTTTTTCTCCAGAAAATTCGGGTTTTTCGTTTAGCAAACAGCAAACCAACCACAAAACACACGCAATTTTAGAGACATATTATATACAGCGCAATACGGCCTAATTTGATGATGCGCCTAAAACCGAAAACAATCAACCAGCTTTTAACTTTTCTGATTTACAGCATCGTGTAGAGAGCTACATCAGGTTTCACACGTTCTAGACATAAACTTCTACAAAATGGCTAAGAATTTCAGGAATAAAATCACAAAGGTTGACCCATTCTTAGTGCCACCTACACAAGTAGCACAGTGGTTACAGTCGCAGTCCGCATCATGCATCGTGCGGGAAAAAAAAAAAAGGCTTAGGTTCGAAACAGATGCCAAACTTCGACTGGAAATTGATTAGAGCTATATGTATTTTCCCAGCTGCTCAAACAACTGACATTTTTCACAACTAGTTCTTTACTAGCGTCTTTTCGGTAATGAGAGAACCCCATAGAGAAATTTGAATTTCTCAATGGGTTTCAATTTTCAGAATTTCTCATTTTCTCATTAAGAATTTCTGAGACGCCTTTGGTTCTTGCGATCTGGTGAATCGTGAATCACATTTAATTCAAATTTTATGTTAGTATAAGTAAGGCCAAATGACGCAAGGAAGTGAACTTTTTCTACATCATAAAAATAAATAATAATAATAATAAAAAGAATGTTCAGATTATTCTCATTCCCACAAAATAATCATCACCAACGGTGGTTTTAAGCATCGACTATTGTCGTTCCTGGAAAAGCCATGTGGTACACTGACATTTTGGAAAATTTTGCTCTTCCTACACTATGGGATAAAAGTCATTTTCTGTTTCAGTATGACAATGCACCATATCATACTGCACGGCCTGTAGTTAATTGGTTTGAAGACAGGAGCGTGCAAAAGCTTCAATGACTTGCCGAAGTCTCGGCCTTAACTCAAGCCAATATGAATGAATGGTTGGTTGTTGAGTTTTAGGTGCATGACCACTTAGACCATATTGCGCCGTATATAATGTCTGTAAATTGGGTGTGTTCTGTGGTCGATTTGCTGTTTGCTGGACGAAAAACCTGAGTTTCCAGGAGAAGAAAAAAAAAAAAAAAAAAAAACGTACTATCCTCACCTGAGACCGAGTAACTCAGCCATTGTGAAAAAGGCTCACACACATTCCTCGGGTTATTGACGAAATTCGAACTCAGGTGTGAGGTGGACGGTAAAATATACCAACTGTGGTGCTACACACGAGGGCGCCAATATGAATAAAAAACATTCTTTGATACACGCAGGTATTCGATTTTGGCAATATAATGTGGTACAAGAATGCAGTGTTTATGCACTGCAGCGTCTATTATGGATCTCTTTTTTAAACGTGACTATAATTTTTCGAAATTTTAACCAATTCTGTTTCATAATTTGACATAATTATGGAGAAAAAAAGAGAAGAATCTAGTTCCTGACATGGCGTGATTATCACATTTGGTTTTTGATGTGCGGATTAATATTTGGATAGATGATGTTCGTGATGTGTTAAGCACCAAAGGAACTAAGGTTATGAGGTATTTATACCCCCTGAGGGGACATAAATTCAAATTGAGTAAAAACAATTGTAGAAGAGATGTGCGGAAATTTCCCTTTAGCGAGCGGGTAGTTGATTGCTGGAAGAAACTTCCACCTGTCGTTGTGGAAGTTGAAAGCTTAAATAAATTCAAGGAAGAACTGGACAAAGTTCTGGAGCGAATGGATGGGTGAAATGGGAAGGTTTTTTTTTTTTTTTTTTTTTTTTTTTTGGCTTTATAAGCGTATAAGCTGTATACGTTTGCTTTCTTGCATCACATGCCTCTACTAATGCTAATGCTAATAATAATAATTTTTTATTTAAATTTTTCATATTCTTGTTTCAAGTCTTAAAGAATTGAGAGATATCTATGAACACTTTCCAACAAGATGGGACAAGGTGACGCACTAGTAAATTTAACCTTTTTCACTTAGCCTCGATTTTGTTCACAAGGAATACGATAAATTCCGTGTGGAGAATGAAGAGCCTAGTGTGGGTCCAATCTCTCTCTCTTAACAAGGTCAAGGTTTAGTAGTTGTAATACTAAAGAATTCTATTTTATCTTCTCCTCTTTTAAATAAATATTTGTATTTGATGCGAGTGAGTGCCCCTGTTCAACAATTTATATGGCAATCTATGAATGACGCAAGCTTCAGGAAGAAAGTCATTAACCTAGAAATATAATAGAAAATATCGTTAACCTATTTAAACTACGGGCTGTTGACTTCAAAACAGGAAGCCTAAATATATCATATCGAACTGTATATGTAACAACCGTATTGTCTGCAAGAAAGGATTATCTACGACTAACTTGTCAAACCACAAATGCAAACATGCATCAAAGTGGCTCAGGAAGATAATTACGCCACCTGTTTATTACTTTACATAAGTAAAGGTAGAAAATTAAGAACTGTGACATGAATTCTGCATGAACAATACTGTTGATGTCAAAGGAACAAATCAAAATTGTCTTCACTTGTGATTTCAACATGCAGCGCCGTTCCTAGAAGGTGGTGCGAGGTACTCGGATATTTAAGGAGAGGCCAGTATATACAGTATATAAATACGTGGAATTTTCAATAAAGAATGTTCATAATTTTTTCACTACATACGTCTTTATTAATCATCCATATTTCGATGATTCTTTTCCAAGTAGTCCCCATTTCACGAAACGCACTTACTCCAACGTTTCTGCCATTCTTCAAAAACATGACTGAAGCCATTTTTTTAATTGAGTTTGAGAATAGAATTGCCTTCGATGTCTTTACAACTTCTGATGACTCTTTCTTTAACTTTGGAAATAAAATTAAAAAAAAAAAAAAACAGCAGAGTGCAAAGGTGAGGGTTGTAGGGCAGAGGAGGCACACATTTGACATTAATGTTGGCTAAGCACTCGATGACAGTTTGAGCAATGTAATGAGCATTGTTGTGATGCAGCATCCACCCACCTGAGTGCAGTCGTGGTCGTTTGCGACGAATGTGATCCCGCAAAGTGTGTAGTACAGTTCTGTAGTAAAGTCCAGTAACAGTCGCATGACGTGGAACAACATGCTGGTAAACCATTCCTTGAACGTCAAAAGACAGAGATGGCCATAACCTTTCCTGCAGAAGCCACAACTTTGCTTTTTTCAGTTTTGGTGATGAGGTAGACTTCCAAACAGAGATTTCTTGCTTACAGAGCTTGGTTTGGTCTTAAATTCCGCAGCTCAGCTAGAAGTAGCAAGCAGTACGGTTCTTCGTGAAACATTATGATCATTCTTTATTGAACAGCTTTCGTTGATATATAATTCGAACACCAATGTTTGCTACCAAGAGTACAGTACCCCGGTTTAGACTTGTTTCGTGTGCCCATTCTTGAATCTTGGGTATATTTTAGGTTTCTTCAGGTAATACTCGAAACGTTTCATCACCGGTTACTATTTCTCAAAAAACGTGTCATTGTGGTCGGTTTCGCTTGAAAGATAAGAATAAACGTCAAGTCTTTGCTGTTTCTATTTATCACTTTATCAGTTTCTTTTGTCGATTGTGTAAGACCGGGGAGTGATGATGATGATCTTGCCTTGACAGGCGTACCAGGAATGCTTCCTGAGAATACTTCTAATCCTGTCACTTGTTCAACTTGAGCGAGGATCTGTCGATTTCTTCCCTTTCATCCTCTGACTTTACTGATAGCAGTCAGCAATTCTTCTTCTAGCAAGTCTTCACTCGAAGGCATCTTTGTTAGTAAGTGTAACTTGAAACTAAAATATTTACAAATAAAAGCCAAATACGGCAGTTGGTTAACTATATACACTATATGGGTGACACACTTTTTATTTTTACAGAAACCTTTCAGGTGTGTAAGGTTTCTTCTAGAATGAACCTAAATGTTTCTTTTTCTGAATTCAAGGACAATGAAGTATGAAGCTAGGTGTACATCTGTATACATACATCAGACCTTTATGAGATACAAGTCGCGATAAATCAGCTTATACAAATTGTATGAGATGCTTCCATAGATGACATTTATGGATATTATTATTATTAGCCATATGGTGCAAGGAAGCCTGAAACTTATGTTGCCAACCAAAAAAAAAAAAAAAAATTTTGAGTACCCTAAGAGAGAGAGTTTGATTTGATTTTGTTTTTTTTTTTGGCGCAAAAACAGCAGGGTTATAGTGCGCCAGGAAAATAAGAGAGAGAGAGAGAGAGAGAGAGAGAGAGAGAGAGAGAGAGAGAGAGAGAGAGAGAGAGAAGTAGGAGGGAATCACCAAAAAAGAGAAGAATGATGATGATATCCAGCTCTATTTTGTATATGATGATTTTATCATATACATACATGAAATCCCAAAAGTGACGCATGCGCAGTTTCTACATTTAATCAGCTTTTTTCCACACCAGAACGGAATTCATCCATGTTTATGTTTTACTTCGTCTGCTACAAGCAATAGCAATCGTGATCGAAAAGTAGATGTATATATTCAAATGTATAATGCACTAAATTCTTTGCATTCCATTTTGTTTTGAATCTTACCATTTTCACATTTTTTTCGCTTTTTCGTTTCATCATATTTTTATTCTAATGCCACTAAATTAGCATATGTCTGCTAGAATGGTAATAAATTTGCTTGTTTTATGAACTACGACTTGAAAATATATACATATACATAATTCATGGACCACTGCGAGAAACAGTGATTGACAGGCCCTTAGTCTCGCCTACCTGTTTGCTTGTCTCACAGTGATTAGAAGCTGTGATCCCTTTAGTATATGGTACCCGTTTCGGTTAGTGTGTTTATTCCCCCCCTTACCGCTGGATTTAAGTCCGGTAATTAACTTTTGGAAGGGGCGTGATACTGTGCGTCACAGCATCATGCCACACCTCCCAACGATTGCCAGGAAGGTATATCCTAACCTAAAGACAAACAGATTAGTTATATAAAATTAAATTCTACATAATTCTACATTGTCTTTTATGCTATTTCACCAAAAGTTTCCTCATCCGACGACATCTATCAATACGGTTCTTATTTTTTCTTTCTTTTTTTTAACTATTTGTATCTGAAAATTTAAAAATGTTTATGCTGTTGCTACGAAGCGTAACGGTACAAAAAATTACGTTACGCAATTTGTGAACAGCCTCTCATCAAGTTATACATACGAAATCAAACGAGATAAACAAAAGACAAAATGAATAGAAACATTGAAAAATGCAAAAAGTTGGATGATTAATTAAATTTTAAAACTGCATTTTTATCATTTTATTAGGAATATATTTTTTATGCGTATTTATTTCTTAGGGTATTTCCTATGACCTGGAAAATAATGCACAATTAATTACGAAAACCATTAGTGTCTACAGATTTTCACTGACAGACTACCGCCCTCTGTCGTTCCCAATAGAGAGCCAATTAATATGTTTTTTGTTTTTTATTTTTTTTGGCTTTCAATAATAGTGACGTCCGATATACATAACATTCGAAGCGTTTAGTTAGCGAAAGTCAATTTTACTCACGAACGCCTCTAGATAACTAGTGCGTAGAAACAAACGCTTACAAATGCTCGAACACCATGCTTAAAACAGTGCGTTCTTCGGTCCGTGACGTTCAACGAGCCAAAACTGTAGTAAATAGAAAGAAAATACGGAACACGTGTGATGATCTATACGGACCACACAGAGTAGTTAATATTTTAAGTGTTTGGCATTATCAGGGCCGGCTTTAGGGTAAGGCCGAGTAAGCACTGGCCAAGGGACGCAAACGCCCTCTAAATCTTAGCTCAAATTGGTAAAATTAATCATTCTAAAAAAATTAAAATCTTCGCATCGGCTGGAGGCGGGAGCCATCAGGCAATGTGGCCGAGGATGCCATAACCCTTGAGCCGGCCCTGCGTATTATTATACTGTTGTTATATGCTTCGGTCTGGACATATTTAAAAAATGCAATATACCCTTTTTTATTATAAGTTTATCGGTGATCAAATGAAAGGAGTCCGATAGCGGTGACCCGAAGGTAGATAAATTTCCAAATATTCGCTGATAAAAAACGCACAAACATGAAGTTTATAGTTTTCCAGTAAACCCAACGTTATTTTTAGATGTTTATCGGATATCTAGAGGTATCGTCACGATAGAAAAGTGCAAATAATTACCTGAGTAAGAAACTCCTAATGATGGATCCTAAGTACAATTAACTGTATTTAATTTATGCTAATTCTTTGTTTCTGTCTATTTCTATTTTATCTCATATTATCACAGAACAATTGGGGTATCAGAAAGCAGCGATTCCTGCGAATGGGTTTCATCATAAGTGGAGAAAGAACAGAAACCAACCAATAAATTATTTTTGTTGGTAAACAAAACCAATAAATAATCATTTTTCGCCAACCAATATAAACTTTTCCGATGAGGCCGAGTTTTACTTGAAAAGTTGTTATTTGGTAGGACAGGAGCCAAACTTCTATAGTTTTCAGATTCCTCATTCTCTCGCCCATTAATATGGATATTTAATTAAATATGGATGATTAATTAAATTTTAAAACTGCATTTTTACCATTCTAACTTTGTTATTATTAGTAATATATTTTTTATGCGTATTTATTTCTTAGGGTATTTCCTATGACCTGGAAAATAATGCACAATTAATTACGAAACCCATTAGTGTCTACAGATTTTCAAAAAGGTTGGGAATCAACCTTTTTGACCCGCGGAGCCCTTTTTAGAATCAATTTCAATGGAGGAGCCCCTGTGCCGGAGCCACTATGCCGGTGCTCCGCTCTGCCTCGTCGTCTGTCCGTCTCGTACTACAATAATTTTGAAGCTAATGGCAGCAAAATAACTAAACGTCGTCTGCTAGAGAATGCGCAAAATTCAACTTGCCAAATTTTTATTCAGAATGTGATTTCTAGTTTTCTAATTTATGTTTCCAATTCTTTAATTTCATTCAATTTTTAGCTATTTTATTAGTATTAGTATTAGTAACGGCCGCATGGTGCAAGAAAGCCTATGGCTTATGCTGCACCAGCCAAAAAAAAAAAAAAAAAAAATCCGAACAACACAATGATAAAAAAAATAAATAAATAAAAAATAAATAAATAACTAAATATGTAATAATAATTAATAAAAAAAAAGGAAATTAAACCTATCATCCTATGCGCTTCCCTTACCCGAAAGTACTATCCAGATTACCTTTAAATTTCCCCAAACTGTCGGCCTCTACCACCCATGAAGGCAACTTATTCCAGTAATTTATAACTCGCTGGCTAAAATAAAACTTCCTGCAATCCAATCTAAACATTTCCCCCCGAAACTTGAATTTATGTCCCCCCTAGTTCTAGCATCATTTATAATCTTGAAAATTTTGTCCTCATTCATTTTACTGATGCCTCTCAGAGCCTTAAACACCTCAATCAAATCTCCTCTAAGGTGTCTAGTTTCCAAACTCTGCAACCCACATATTCGAAGTCTTTCTTCATAAGGACGCCCTTTTGCCGATCTCACCAGGCGAGTTACCCTTCTTTGCACTCTTTCAAGAAGCTCGATGTCTTTCTTTAGGTGCGGTCTCCACACTTGAACACAGAATTCCAAGTGTGGTCTAACATAAGCCTTATATAATGGGATTATCACGTCCCTATCTCTACTTGCAAAAGTTCGATAGATCATCGATAGGACACCATGGGCCTTCCTTGCAACCTGTTTACAATGCTCAGAGAATTTCATGTCTGACCGTATCGTAACACCCTTTCCTCCAGTACTGGGTTTATTTGAACACCACCAAGTGAATAAGTTTTTTTGGGATTACTGTTTCCCAGGTGTAACACCTTACACTTTGTTGGATTAAAGCACAGCTGCCATTTTTCTGACCATTCCTGAAGTCTATCTAGGTCTCTCTGAAGAAGCTCAGCTTGACAGTGATCATTAACTACTCTACCAATTTTAACATCATGTGCAAATTTAGACATCACGCCCTCTATCCCTTCATCAATGTCGTTTATGAAAATTAAAAACAACAGTGGTCCTAATACTGATCCTTGGGGAAACCCACTTCTTACATCAACCCAAGGCGCATTATAGCCTTAGTTGCTGATGCGCCAATAAAACTCAACCAATCAATCAACATCAACTCAATCTGAGGAATAGCCATTTATCACAACCCTCTGCCTCCTGCCCTGAAGCCATCCTTCTATCCATCTAAAGATTTTCCCAGTGATTCCAACCTGTTCCAGCTTATAAAGCAACCGCTCATGTGGGACTAAGTCAAAAGCTTTGCTGAAATCTAAATAAACAATGTCGAAATTATTCCCTAAATCCAGCTCGTGAGTGACCCTTTCGAAATAGCGAACCAGATTTGTTAAACATGATTTTCCCTTTACAAAACCATGCTGAGTATCCTTGAGAATGTCAATTCGATCCAAATGATCCTGAATTCCACCCTTGATCATTGCCTCCATGATTTTCCCTACTACTGAAGTCAGACTGACAGGTCGATAATTTCCAACTTCACTTTTAGAGCTACCCTTATGTATGGGAGATACATTTGCACTTTTCCAATCCAAGGGAATCTCCACAGAGTCTAGTGATGGTCGCATAATTAGCCTCAATGGTTCAATGTACTCGCTTGCCGCCTCTCTTAAGATTATAGGGTATATTCCATCAACTCCAGGAGCCTTACTGGTCTGTAGGCTCGAAAGTTTTTTCATTAAATAATCTTGCGAAATTTCAATATCATTAATTACATATTTTTTAACTTCGCTCCCACAATTTCCCATTGCCACAAAAGGCTTATTTTCCTGGAGCGTCCGCGGAGCCCTACTGGGCCATAGAGTATTGCATAGTCAATGGGCAAATACTTTCAATAAATCATTTAGGCCTGACGTAGGCGAGTGGTCAGGGGCGAGAATGCAGTAGCATGCGCTCTTTGAGTGCCCTCATGGGTAGCACAGTTGGTAGAATCGCCGTCTCTCTCTCTCTCTCTCTACACTGGGCGGAAAAGACCTGGGTTCGAATCCCGTCAATGATGAGAGGAATTTTTATGGACCTTTTTTCACAACGTGGCTGAGTTATTCGGTCTAAGGCGAGGGTAGCATGTTTTTTTTGTCCCGGAAAACTCAGGTTTTTCGTCCATCAAAACAGAAAATCGACCACAGAACACACGCTGTTGTTGTTGTTTGGTTTTTAGGAGCATTAGCAACCAAGGCCATATTGCTCCGGGAATATGCGGTGGTCATTCCCTGACCTTTCCGCATCCTCCGTATTTGGTGGTGACGGGCTCGAATCCCGGTCTAATCAAGAAGCGTGTGCTACGCACTGCTGCTCCTTCCCACCTGGCTACGGAGGCGCCCAGAACACACGCAATTTACGGACAGTATACAGAGTGATTCACTACCAGTGCGACAAACTTACAGGAGGTGTAGGGAGCACAAAGACGAATCGGAATCACATAGCATTGAAGGGTCCGAAATGCCTTCGTCATGCAGTAGAGGACGTGAACAGCGATCCCGCTGGAAGTCAGCATTTGCGAACTGGTTCCCGAGGCAGTAGGATGGACGAGTATTCAAACGTTGAACTGGCCGACATGCCCCTCGCATATGGAGCTGCGGACTGTAACGGGCGCGCCGCTCTGCGCTTGTACCAGGAACGTTTCCCGCACAGGCGTGCTCCTCATCATACGATTTTAATCGTATGATGAGAAGGTTACGTGAGACTGGTTGTTTCACGAGAGGTGCCATGAATCGAGAGCCAACGACGAGGACGCCAGACAATGAGGAGAATGTCCTACGTCTTGCAGAAGGCAATCCGAGTACGAGTACTCTAACGATAGGCCAACGATTGGGTATTTCCCAATCCACTGTATGGAGGATACTGTCAACAAACCAAATGAGTTCATACCATCTGCAACGCGTCCAATCATTGGAGCCTGTGGATTATCCACTCCGGAGGACTTTTGCTACTTCGTTTCTTCAACAGAAACAGTTCGCAAATGCTGACTTCCAGCGGGATCGCTGTTCACGCGACCTCCCGTTCAACGTCCTTTACCGCATGACGAAGGCATTTCGGACCATGCAATGCTATGTGATTCCGATTCGTCTTTGTGCCCCCTACACTTCCTGCAAGTTTGTCGCACTGGTAGTGAATTGCCCTGTATACGTTGCAATGTGGCCTGTCACTAATACTTCTAAAACCCAAGAACAACAATAGCCCAGGTCTTTGAGTGGACCGTGGTTCTAGAAGGATTTTTACAGACCTCATCGAACAACAGAATAAAGCGACTGAGAACTTGAAGGATTATCTCCAGAAACAGTGCCAATTTACCAGGCCATAAGGAAGACAGGACAAGTGATATGTCCCACTCAACCTTAATGAGGAGACTTCACCCACCTAGCCGGAAAAAATAAAGACAAAAAGATGAGCGAATAAGGTACTCCATGGCAAAGATAAGAAGGATGCTCTTCCCAAGACTGAAGCATTATTGTTCGCCATCCAAGACCAGGCAACCAACTTCAGTAACTATAAAAAATACATCGTCAAAGACCCCGAAGTGACAGACGACACATTTTGGCGACGCCACCTTGTTCCAGAAACAATCCAGCATATCATCGTGTGATGCAGGGTGATTACCCTGCATTTACAGACAAGTGCAGGTCTCCGACTTGGCCGTACATCAGAAGCTATCCTACCAACTGTGCTACCCACGAGGGCAGAGACCTTAGACAGAAAGTCAAAGAGATGTGGCATATGGAACAAGTAATGACCATCCCCATCATCACGAGAACTACCGGCATGGTGAATAAGTATTTTGTAGAGAACACCTACAAAGGACTCCAGAAAGCTGCGATTCTGAATACTTGTAAGATAGTTAAGAGTTCCTCAACTTATAATAATAGCTAGACATAACAACCACCCTCCACTCATCTGGTAACAGCACCCGTTGCGGAGATGGGGAAAAAAATACATAAGGAATGAAATAAGTTAATAATAAATTGTTCAGAAACTGACTTGCTCCAATTTTGAAGTTTTTTTCCTGTTTTGCAATGTAGGAACTTTGTATTTTGCATGGCATTCACACCTATAGAATACGTTATTATTGTATTTTATGTTTAACTAAATTCAATCTGCTGTATGTTATTTATTTATCCTATTATGTATTTATTACATTTCCGGCGAGATGATATCTCTGCCTCTTGTTAATCCCTGGCTTAGTGCCGTGAAGGGTTTGTAAAGGTAGGGTACCTGCGTGTACCTAGGAACCTTACAATAAAGACCATATTTATTTATTTATTATAAGCAGTCACAATAACTAAAAACACGGTGAACTAATTCAATTAAACTTTGGTCTTGATTACTCTTTATCGAATATTCTGATAGCAGCGCAGAAAGAAAATTATAATAAAAAATCAAAATTTGCAACAGCTTATCTTTTACAGAATGGTAAACAGTTGATTCGGATCGAATTTAACTAATCAGAAAAACTGTTATGTTGCATGAATGAAAAACAATTCCGAATGAAAAGAAAAAGAAAAAAAGAAAGTTATTAAATTGGTTCAATGGGTCCGGAAGCATTCTGGATCAGAAGTGTGGATTCCTCCACGAGTATGCATCTATAGGTGGTGAACAATGATACCAAATTTGTAGGAACACATTGTTCTTTCCCAGTACTGCAATGACCACAATTGCACAATGATTTCAATTACCCCACTACAAACAATTATGATGCTATGTCCGATCAGATTAAAAAGGCTTACGAAGTACTGTACACCCATTGCTGTTACCATAATAAGACGTTAGTTCTAATTGTGGACCAACCGCTTCCGTCCTGTTTTGTGCTTGTTTCTGTTTGATTTTCCAGTCGATAGCCATTGATTATATATAATAAATCCTAAAAGTGCACCGATACATGTGTTATCTCCGCTAATACAGGCCTTCGCCCGTAGGTAGCCCAGTGGATAGAACCACCGTCCTCCCACACCGGTTGGAAAAGGCTTGAGTTGGAATCCCGTCAGTGACGCGAACCGACTGAAGAATACTCGCACTTACAGACACAATATGCTGACGCCTCATAGCCTTAGTTGACGCTTAACTCCCCTGACTTCGCCTAACCAGTGTGTAATGCAAGACCATTAATGTGAAAAAAAAAAAAAAAAAAAAAAACACCATAAAAATTCCTGGCGCTCCTTGTGCTGGAATTTCTGCTCTCAGCAGCTCCTGGCGCTGGTATTTCTCTTCTCGGCAGCTCCTAACGCTGCTGGCTTTCCAACAGACTGTGAACAGATGCAGATCTTTCCGATGAAGTTTGGACTTTGTCTGAAATTTAATTATATGTACATTTTATTTTTTATGTAATTTGATTATTTTTCAATTTGTTCATATCAATCTTTTTTGGTCATGGCAGGTTTTTCCCCTCCCTGGACTTGGGCAAACAGGAGAGGGAGTATATAAGAGTACAGTACTGCTAAATTATGTGTAACTGACAGCGGGGTTGCCATTGGTTGGCTGGGACCGCTTTAAGTAATAAATATCAAAATATCCTGGTGCCATTGACGGGTATTCCAAGGCTGGTCTTTTCAAACAAGTGTAAGGAGGAGACGGTGATTGTACCAATTTGTGCTACCAACGAGAGATGTTTTACGTCGTAGTGTCCCAATACACTTTTGGTAACATATTATAAACCATAAGATGTAGTTGGGTTTTTTAGGAGCATCAGCGACTAAGGCCATATTGCTCCGTGTATATTGTCTGTAAATTGCGTGGGTTCTATGGTCGATTTTCTGTTTGCTGGACGAAACACCATTTTTCCAGGAGAAAAAAAACAATGCTACCCTCGCTTGAGACCGACTGGATCAGTCACGTTGTGAAAAAGGCCCATAAAAATTCCTCACGTCATCGACGGGACTCGAATTCAAGTCTTTTTCACCCGGTGTGGGGAGGACAGCGATTCTACCAACTGTGCTACACACGAGGGCTAAACCATATCATTAGCATTAGTAGAGGCATATGATGCAAGAAAGCAAGCTTATGCAGCATCAGCCAAAAAAAAAAAAAAATCACTCCCATTTCACCCCTCCGTTTGTTCGAAATACCTGTCCAGCTGAGCCTTAAATTTATTTAGGCTATCAACTTCCACAACAAGGGATAAGGAACTAGACTTGTCAGTCTGACTTCTGCATCAGGGATCATTACAGAGTCCTTAGAAGAGGATCCAATACAAGATCACTTGTATGGGATTATAAGGGAATCACACTACTTAGTATGGATTTGTTAAGAGCATATCACGTGTCTTTAGATAGGAGGAATAACTTTGACATCTACTCAGATTAAAATAAACTTTTAAAACGGTCTCATACGAACAATTGTTGTGTAAATTGGAGCAATGCGGTATTAGCAACAGGTTACTACTATGGATAAAGGGATGGTTAAGTGGTAAGAGTTAAGAGAGCAGTTCTAAATGGCCACTGCACTTCATGGTCTATGAGCTATGATATGAGTTATTTTATCAATAAAAAAGCGAAAAGTATCAATCATGACATATGTGCAACACTCAATGGAGAAAGAGGTGGAACAGCATTTCTCATTAAAAAAATAATAATAACTTATATAGTAATCTAATATTACATGATCATTGCGTAATTCTAAAAATATGCTATTTCTGAAACTATGACGTATGTTTAATTATTTATTTTTATTACAATATTTTATGCAAATTTTAAATACATGAACATTAAATTTTAAGCGAAGAGCCTTTCCTTTTAACAAATTATTACACGAAAAAAATGTTAAGCTTATTGTGATATTTATTTAGGTTTCTCATCATTCTTTAAAATCTGTCTAGTACTTAATGATAATCTCTGTAAAATCAGTAATATATCTGATAATGAACTTATCAGTTTTACAGAGGCTATCAGTAAACACATCAGTCATCGCTGTTTTCGGTTGTGCTGGGACCTCATAAGTTTATCAATCATTTGACTAAGCGAACAAAGATGGCCCTTTTTGTTCCTATTATTATTTTCTATATAGGTGGACTTTATTCTACTATAAATTTTTAAGTCACATTTCCTGTCTGGTCAGTGTCCACAAGAATACCTTTCATAACTCTGAGGAAAATTGGTTTTGGAACTGCCGAATGATAGTAACAAACTTGTTTGTTAGCGTTAGCCATTCAACTGATTTGATGAAGGATTTCATATGAGTTTTACAGGAAGGAAAGTGGAGCAAGTTTTGTTCATAATTACGATTATGGGAAAAATCTGTTTCACTTGAAAGAATTTAACATTTAACTAGTTAAAGAAGCACTGCAGGATCATTCAGACAAGACTTCAGTTACAGCTCGGACACACCATGGTTTTGTTAAGGGGAAGTCTTGCCTGACCGATTTGATTGGATACTATGATGCAGTCACAAAGGAACTGGATGCAGCGAATAACTTTGATATTATATACTTGGATCTTAGAAAGGCTTTGATACTGTTGCACATGGAAGACTGCTGCACAAATTGGAGCAGTGTGGCATTGGAGGCAAATTGCTGCTGTGGATAAAGGGGTGGCTGAGGGGGAGAAGACAGAGAGTGGTAATCAATGGACACTGCTCGTCGTGGACTAATGTTATTAGTGGAGTCCCTCAGGGCTCAGTGTTGGGTCCATTATTGTTTTCTGTATTTATAAATGATATTGATGATGGTATATCAAGCTTAATGTCGAAGTTTGCAGACGATACAAAGGTAGGCAGGGTTGTCAAGGACACTACTGACACTATGCTGCTGCAACAGGATCTGGAAAGGTTGAGCAGATGGGCTGAGAGGTGGCAAATGAAGTTTAACATTGACAAATGTAAAGTACTACACATGGGAAACAGCAACCCCAGAGCAACGTATCAACTTTGTGGTACTACACTGACAGTGGTAGAGAATGAAAGGGACCTGGGGGTGGTTGTGCAGGCAGATATGAAGTTCTCTGAGCAGTGCAGACGGGCTGCAAGAGTAGCTCATGGTGTATTGTCAATGATATATAGGAATTTTTCTAGCAGGGATAAGGAGGTGATTATTCCCTTGTATAAGGCAATGGTCAGGCCACACCTAGAGTACTGTATACAGGTCTGGAGGCCTCATTTCAAGAAGGATGTAGAGCTGCTGGAACGAGTACAGAGAAGGGCAACAATATTAGTGAATTGAACAAAGGGGTGCTCTTACGAAGAAAGGCTTAAGTTTTGCAAATTACAGTGTCTGGAGACTAGGCACCAGCGAGATGATCTGATAGAGGTGTATAAAGCCTTGAATGGTTTGAGCATGCTCAATGCTGATGGGATTCTTCCTCTCGCTCAGAATAATCACCTGAGAGGGCATAAATTCAAATTGAGGAAAGACAGATGTAGGATAGACGTGCGGAAATTTGCCTTTAGCCAGCGGGTGGTTGGTTGGTGGAACAGACTTCCACATCTTGTCGTGGAAGTTGATAGCCTAAATAACTTTAAGGCTCAGCCGGACAGGTATTTTGAACGAACAGAGGGGTGAAGTGGAAGTGTTTTTTTTTTTTTTTTTTTTGGCTGATGCTGCATAAGCTTGCTTTCTTGCATCAAATGCCTCTACTAATGCTAATGCTAATGCTAATGCTAACATAAAAAAGAAAAAAAGAAAAAAAAAATCACATCAGACAGCAAATTACGTTTTTCCTTGAAACGAGTTAGTAACAGTTAGTAATTCCATATTTTTTCCTATATTCCTATTCTATTAATCTTATATTAATCCTTTCTTTATTTATCAATGATATTGATGAAGGTATATCAGACTTAATGTCTAAGTTTTCAGATGATACAAAGATAGTAACAAATTTGTTACTATCATTGTATCAGTAATCAAGGTATGCTACTGCAATAAGATCTGGAAAAATTAGGCAGATGGGCTGAAAAATGAAAGTTGAAGTTTAACATTGACGAATGCAAGGTACTGCATATAGGTAGCAGTAACCCCAGACTACTGTACCAACTGTATGGAAGTGTACTTAGCAGTGGAAAATTAAAAATACCTGGGGGTAATTGTGCAGTCATATACGAAGTTCTCTGATCAGTGCAGACAGGTTGCTAGGGCAGGTCATGGGGTTTTATCAATGATATACAGGAACTTTTCTAGCAGGGATAAGGTGATTATCCCAATGTACAAGACAACGGTTAGGCCGCACCTTGAGTACTGCATACAGGTCTGGGGTCCCCATTTTAGGAAGGGCGTTGATCTTCTGGAATAGTACAAAGAGCAACGAGATTGGTGAGGGAAACACAAGAGTGGTCTACCCAAGAAAAGCTTCAGTTCTGCAAACTCCAACATCATGAGACTAGGTACCTGCGGGTGATCTGATTGAGGTTTAGGCTTTGAATGGATTGAGCAAGCTTAGTTCTAATAGCATTCTTCCACTTGCTCAGACTACACACACGAGGGGGTGGGCATAAAATTCAAATTGAGGAAATATTGTTGTAGGATAGATGTGAGGAGGTTTGCGTTAGCCAACGGATGGTTGATTGTTGGAACAAAGTTCTTTCTATTGTATTAGTATTAGTAATGGCCGCATGGTGCAAAAAATCCTATGGCTTATGCTGCACCAGCCAAAAAAAAAAAAAAAAAAAAAAAACGAATAAAACAATGATAAAAAGAAATAATAAAAGAAATAATAATAATTAACAAAAGAAAAGGAAATTAAACCTATCATCCTATGCGCTTCCCTCACCCGAAGGTACAATTCAGATGACCTTTGAATTTCCCCAAACTGTCAACCTCTACCACCCATGTAGGCAACATATTCCAGTAATTTACAACTCGCTGGCTAAAATAAAACTTCCTGCAGTCCAATCTAAACATTTCCCCCCCGTAACTCGAATTTATGTCCCCTAGTTCTAGCATCATTTATAATCTTGAAAATTTCGTCCTCATTCATTTTACTGATGCTTCTCAGAGCCTTAAACACCTCAATCAAATCTCCTCTAAGGTGTCTAGTTTCCAAACTCTGCAACCCACATATTCGAAGTCTTTCTTCATAAGGACGCCCTTTTGCCGATCTCGCCAAGCGAGTTACTCGTCTTTGCACCCTTTCAAGAAGCTCGATGTCTTTCTTTAGGTGCAGTTTCCATACTCGAACACAGTATTCCAAGTGTGGTCTAATAAAAGCCTTATATAATGGGATTATCACGTCCCTATCTCTACTTGCAAAAGTTCGATAGATTATCGATAGGACACCATGGGCCTTCCTTGCAACCTGTTTACAATGCTCAGTGAATTCCATGTCTGACCGTATCGTAACACCCAAGTCCCTTTCCTCCAGTACTGGGTTTAGTTGAACTCCACCAAGTGAATAAGTTATTTTGGGATTACTGTTTCCCAGGTGTAATACCTTAGTTGTAGGATAGATGGACCATTCCTGAAGTTGTACCATTCCTGAAGTCTTAGTTGTACCATTCCTGAAGTCTATCTAGGTCTCTCTGAAGAAGCTCAGCTTGACAGTGATCATTAACTACTCTACCAATTTTAACATCATCTGCAAATTTAGACATCATGCCCTTCATCGATGTCGTTTATGAAAATTAAAAACAACAGTGGTCCTAATACTGATCCTTGGGGAACCCCACTTCTTACATCAACCCAATCTGAGGAATAGCCATTTATCACAACCCTCTGCCTCCTGCCCTGAAGCCATCCTGCTATCCATCTAAGGATTTTCCCAGTGATTCCAACCCGTTCCAGCTTATAAAGCAACGCTGATGTGGGACTGAGTCAAAAGCTTTGCTGAAATCTAAATAAACATGTCGAAATTATTCCCTAAATCCAGCTCGTGAGTGACCCTTTCAAAATAGCGAACCAGATTTGTTAAACATGATTTTCCCTTTACAAAACCATGCTGAGTATCCTTGAGAATTTCAATTCGATCCAAATGATCCTGAATTCCACCCTTGATTATGTTATGGAAGTGAGTTGTTTCAACCTTATTGTTATGGAAGTGAGTAGTTTTAATAAATTCAAGTAAGAGCTAGGCATTATTGGAGGGATTGAACAGGTGATGTGGGACTTTTTTTTTTTTTTTTTTTTTTTTCTGGCTGATGCTTTATAAACTTGCTTTTTTGCATCATATGCCACTACTAATCCCATGCTGCAGACTTTTGGCGCATCAGCAACTTAGGCCGCATTGCGCCGTAATATGTCTGTAAATTGCTGTTTGTTGGACGAAAAACCCAACTTTCTGGGAGAAAAAAGCATGCTACCCTCGCCTGAGACCGAATAACTGAGCCACGTAGTGAAAAAAGGCCCATAAAAATTCCTTCCGTCACTGCAGGTATTTAAACTTAGGTCTTTTCCATCCTCCGATATGGGCAGAACGCTGATTATACTAATTGTACTACCCACATAGGCGCGAGTTCTAAGATCCACTTATCTCATAACTGTGGTACTGATTTATCCTTTCCTGGCCGCCGTAACCAAGTAGTCCGGCGCGAGGGTGCCTTGAGTGACTGGGGTTCAAAACAGTGACTGCTAGATACGGTGCTGTTTCTTGTATCTCTCTCTCTCTCTCTACCTTGTGAACTCCTATGACCGTGTAGTAGTCACGGAGTATAAACAGAAAATTTAAATTTTAAATGTTTATCTCAGATTGTAGGTTGAAATGCTAGACATTACCATAACTGCATCAATAAAGTGATGGAAATGAAAATACCATCATTTCCGTGGATGGAATAAATGAAGTTCACTGTTATTAAAGAGCCAACTGTTATTAACAGCCAACTTGAGTAATTTCCCCGTTGATTCGCCTTATTACACAGGTTTTAGAACCACTCATGTTTTGCTAGCTATTTATTATATTTTCCAACTTTTCCCATCTCATTTCCAAAGCAAGTATTGCCTTATTAATTTATTTCGTATGATGTGATCAATACACGAAGGAACCAGTTTTTTCTTGCTTCCTTCGTGTATCGTGGCCGGGATATCCAACCAACCGGTTGGTTCGGCACCATCGTGATATCCAGCCCGAGGCGGGAATCGAACCCGCGACCTTTGGGTTGCCAGGCAGGAACTTTACGTACCCGGCTAGCCCGGTCGGCAGTATTGCCTTTAGTTACGGGAATGAACTCTAGCCGCTAGTGATGCATTTCAAATTATAAAAACCAGCCAGTTCATGAGCCGTAAAGGCAGCATTAGTTCCATGGATGAATATCAACAACTGCGTAGTACCTGAGATGCCATAACGCTTATTCATTGCGAATGCATAACAGTCGCATGATATTTGTAATATATGAAGGAAGACAATAAATATTAAGGTCAGAGGTGTATTGCTAAAAAAAAAAATAGTACTGGAACGCTCGTCGTAAAAAAAAAATAGTACCGGAACGCTCTTTGTAAAAAAAACAATAGTATCGGAACACTCGTTCTCCAGAAGACTATATGATCACGCCACATCGAGTGTACAAAAAAATATTATTATTATTTTAGGGTT
Organism: Mastigoproctus giganteus; assembly: GCF_048544385.1. Classification (NCBI taxonomy): domain Eukaryota; kingdom Metazoa; phylum Arthropoda; class Arachnida; order Uropygi; family Thelyphonidae; genus Mastigoproctus; species Mastigoproctus giganteus. Next base: position 20,852,222 of record NC_143575.1, read on the forward strand.
GCCCGTAATTGAATACATTAACCTGTATTTGTGTCTGTAAATTGCGTGTGTTCTATGGTCGATTTGCCTGTTTTGCTGGACGAAAAAACCCCAGTTTCTGGTGAGAAAAACCTTGCTATCTACGCCTGAGACCGACTAACTCAGTCACGGAGTGAAAAAAGCCTATTAAAGTTCCTCGCGTCATCGACGAGATTCGAACCCTGGCCTTTTCCACCCGGTGTGGGGAGGACGGGGACGATACCATGTGCTACCGCGCAGACACATCGACTGTACAGTAACTGAATCAGACTCACGGTTCATAGAACAACCAGTTCTAGCGTTAAGCTCATGGCGAATCAAAATGCAGCGTTCGCACGCATCATAGTATATATCAATCGTTGAATCTCTTTATCTAGCACATTGTACTTTAGTAAGAAACGTTCAAGTTTCATTGCGAAATGTATATTTTTGTTTTTAAATAAATTTTTAAAGAAATCTATTAATTTTAAAGATTACTATTAATATATATTTTTAATAGCAATGGGAAAATCGATATTATTTCTCCCTCCTCTTTTATTATGCCATTGTTTCATAACATTAGATGTATAAATTTAATGATTTTCTATTATGACATTTAGAAAAAAGTACCGGAACGTCGTTCAGGCGCGAATACACCACTGATTAAGGTGCAAGGAAAGTAGCGGCTCACTTCATATTTATAAAAAGCTTTTCATATTGCTGATTTTACTTATTCTAAGTTCGCCAGTGAGACAATCAAATTTGTCTTTACGCGCATTCTCGTGATGCTTGATACAGTGTTCTGTGAAAACAAATATTTTTGGTGGACAAGGCAAACAAATTTACTTTTACTTTCGAAAAAAAAAAAAATTACTAATCCAATCTCCTTTTAAAACCATACCTCATCACAATCTTTCATCATCATGACGAGAGGAATTATTATTGGCACTTTTCACAACATCGAGTAAGTTGGTCTGAGAGCATTAGCATTATTAGAAGCATATGATGCAAGAAAGCAATATTATATAGCATCAGCCAAAAAAAAAATAAAAAACACATTTCCAACTATCAACCACCCGCTGGCTAAAGGCGAATTTCCTTACATCTATTCTACAATTGTCTTTCCTCAATTTGAATTTATGTCTTCTCAGGTGAGTAATCTGAGCAAGAGGAAGAATCTCATTAGCATTCCTTGCTCAAACCATTCAAGGGCATATACACCTCAATCAAATCACCCCGCAGGTGCCTATTTTCCAGAAGCTGCAATTTGCAGAACTTAAGTCTTTCTTGGTAGCACAAACCCTTTGTTCCACTCACCAATCTCGTTTCCCTTCTCTGTACGTGTTCCAGCAGCTCTACATTTTTTTCTAAAATGAGGCATCCAGACCTGTATACAGTACTCAAGGTTTGGCCTGACCATTGCCTTATACAAGGGTACAATTACCCCCTTATCCCTGCTAGCAAAATTTCTGTATATCATTGACAAGACACCATGAGCTACTCTTGCAGCCTGTCTGCACTGTTCAGAAAATTTCATATCTGACTGCACAATTACCCCCCAGGGTCCTTTTCATTCTCCACTACCCTGAATGTAGTATCACCCAGTTGATACGTTACTCCGGGGTTACTGCTGCTACCCATATGCAGTACTTTACATTTGTCAATGTTAAACTTCAGTTGCCACCTCTCGGCCCATCTGCTCAACTTTTCCAGATCCTGGTGCAGTAGGTACTATCATTATTGTCATTAGAAACTCTGCCAACCTTCGTATCGTCGGCAAACTTAGACATTAACCCTGATATACCTTAATCGATATCACTGATAAATACCGAAAACAACAATGGGCCCAACACCGAACCCTGGGAGACTTCACTAATAACATGTTCACGAAGAGCAGTGTCCACTGATAACTACCCTCTGTCTTCTCCCACTCGACCATCCTTTTATCCATTGTAGCAACTTGGCCTTTATGCCATACTCCAATTTGTACAGTAGTCTTCCATGTGCCACAGTATCAATGAGTGGATGAGGGTAAATTGGGTTTTTCACCAAGCTTTGGCCCTTAACACACACACAAAGCACATACACTCCCTTCGTTCTGAGTGAACTGCAGTAGTCATTACGTTTAGCATTTCATACTTTAGTGGGTTCGAGTCCCGTCAATGACGCAAGGCATTTCTATGGGCTTTTTTCACAATGCGGTTGAGTTAGTCAGTCTTAGGCGAGGGTTCCTTGGATTTTTTTCCCAAAAAATCTGGTTTTCTGGGAGAAAAATTTTGTCCGTTACAAACGCAGCATCTTGACGTCTCATATTCTTAGTTTCTTTGGAACTTAACACAAGTTCCATCTTATTTTAGTGGTTGGTTCTTTCATTATATTATCTAATTTTGGTTACTTCTTTTCTTTATTTTTTGTCAGAATCCCTGACCTATTTAATTTACTTTTGTAAACATTCTAAAATTAAACATTTCGCTTCCTATAAAATAAAAACTTACTTGGTGTCTCGAAAGAGAAAAAAAAATTATAATTTTAAAAATTGATAATATTTTACGGCTTCAGTATTCATGACACGTTGTTTAAGCAAACTACTTCTAGCTAATAACGTCTTCACAGAATTTCCTTTCCATTCGTTTACTTGTGTCTGTAAACAATATGTACTATGCTGCAGTAAGTGGGACAATCGACCTGTTTATCTAGTTTATCCCCTTCATATTGTGAACACGTACAGGTTTCTTGTGTGTATTTCTAACGGTGATCACATAAGATTATTTAGAATTGCTTAAAGAAATTACGCTTTGTCAGACTTGCATTTTTTTTCTTTTTAATATATTTTCTTGAGAAGCCAGCAGAAATAATTTTGAAAAGAATAATTGCGAAGAAGAAAGCTTAAATTTACGAAAAATACGTAATAATTTTATATACGTATATATACTTAAAATACGTACTGACTGTAATAATTATTCTTTTTTTGCTGCTTTTTAAAGTTTATTTATTATTATATGAGGCTTTCAGCCCGAAACCCTTCTTAGTTTATTTATTATTTATTACTTGATATAATATATATAGATCCATCAAGGGGGCGCCGCTAAATTTTAATTTGGTACTTTTATTAATTGGCATTTTTATAATTTATGTTAGGGAGCGCATTCTTTCTGTAACATCCTTATCTCGATTTATTCCACCCCCCCCCCTTCCTTTCTTCGTTTGTACTGGCTTTCTTTCCTTTTGCCACATGCCTGGCTTACCATACGAGTTGCATATTCTAATTATGTCACCACAACGTGTGATAGGTAATGCTTTATAGCCACCGATGTTTCTTTTACCGATTTTTAATTTTTGATTTCCTTTATTATTTTCTTTACTACTTACTTAGTTAAAGTTCACATATATAAGGTAATAAAATAATATATAAGGAATTATTAGAATCAGCATTATTTAGTAGCAATCAACATTATCAAAAAAATGCTGTGTAATCTTAAAAATATTACCTCTCCAGCAGCTTGTTTTCTTTCCGCCTGTTTCACGACTTCCGTTAACCTTAAAATCAAGATTTATTATATAAAATCATTTGTTATACTGTATAATATATAAATTCAAGATTTGAGCATTTTCATATAACAGTTTCGCGCTGACTTATAATTCTCGTATGATACTTTTTGATGCATCTGCTCGAAGGCTACCTCTAGCGGATGCCATTTTATTTAATAAATTATTAAAAATATATTTGAAATTAAACAAAAGAAAACATATATTATTTCCACTTATATTAATTATAACGTTAAAAACAAAGATGACATTATAAAATGCCTAATTTTCAAACGTTTCTTGCCTTTTAACAAAGTTATTAATGGAGTTGAAAATATGCTACTCTGCTGCTCATTAAAATTTTTCCCCAAGTGCTTGGTCGAGGGTTTTTATATCTTAGTAGTTTCGTTCGAGCCGATGTCTTTTTTTTTTTTTTTTGTTGTCGTTTAAAAATAAAGCCGGAAATATCTTGCAACAACAACAAAAAAGGCGTCGTTCACAAATTGCGTACCGGGATTTTTAAAAAAAAATTTTAACATCCTCTCCGTAACACCTTGTAACAGCAGCTTTTACTTCTTTCTGTTATTACGTAATGAAGTGTTCCAATTCAGTCGAATTATTAATTAATTTTTTTATTATAATTGTGTGTATTATATTCGAGTGAATATAATGCACCGGATCGTAACAGTTTATCTCTCTCTCTCTCTCTCTCTCTCTCTCCCAGAGGCCCCAATGTGTGTCAGTGGAACACGCCCAGACCATTACTGACCGTCCACCTGCCTCAACAGTTCCTTGTCGACATGAAGGGTGCATATCTTCGTGAAGTTTTCGCCAGATACACACCCTCCCGTCCGCTCGAAATAATTGGAAACGAGACTCATCGGAGCAGGAGGACCGTCTCCAATCATCCAAGGCTCAGTGCTGATGTTCTTTCACCCAGTTGAGGCATAGAGTCCTGTGTCGTGGTGTTAGCAATGGGACTCTGTTGGGTCGGTGGCTCCCATAACCTATTGCAGCTAATGATTGCCTGATGGTCATGGTGGAGACGTTTCTGGCACCTCCCTCGTTGAAGTCGGTGGCGATTTGTGCCACTTTCGCTCTCTGGTTGGCTGAAACAATGCGAGACAGACGTCGACAGCCACGTTCATCCAGCACCTTTCTCCGCCCACAGCGCTAGGCATGTGTCGCAGAGGTTCTGAGCTACCACAGAAATACTAGGTGGAGATGGGCTTTGGTCTAGGAGCCACCATTCACACTAGGACAGACACACACACACACACACACACACACAGACAGCGCTGTCCAGGATGAGATGTTATTCCAGAAATGACGTATTCCCGATACACTCTTGATTCTGTCGAACGGGGGCAGTGCAATTTCTGTACCAGCACTGCAAGAGGATGACCCATGCGTCAGGCACCCACTATCATCCCTCTTTCAAAGTCGGATAACTCACGACGTTTATCCATACTGGCATCGAATTACCGTCTACGTCAGGGGTCGGCAACCTTTTTTGAGTGAAGAGCCATTTTTTATTTAATTAAAAAAAAAAAACAATCCGAAGAACCTCAGCTCAGGCTGGGATGCTGGGGGGGGGGGGAGTTTTTTAAGAAATGGAATAGAGTAGGAAGGTGTTTTATTAAAAAAATATTTTTTTTGAAATATTATTTATTAATACACTGGTGTGCAAAACTTAAGGACCAAGACTATTTCTAAAGGTTACAACCACAAAAATCTTTACTTAAGGTACTCTTTACTGATGAGAGTAGATTCAGTCTCAGCAGCGATTCTGGACGTCAGCTAATCTGGCGAGAGGTTGCCACACAGTATCACCCCGCAAACGTCACTGAAAGGGATCGATATGGCGGTCGAGGTGTTCTCGTCTGGGGAGGTGTTATCTTGGATGGACGTACACAACTCCAGATACTGGAAGGCGGTACTGTAACCGGTGCATGCTACTGTACTGAGGTAATCCTTCCCCATGTGCGTCTGTTCCGAAGTGCCATTGGCCCCGAGTTCGTGTTTGTGGATGATAACGCCACACCCCATCGCACTGCAGCTGTGATATGCTTTTGGAAAGTGAAGACATTGTTCGTATGGATTGGCCTGCCCGTTCCGGCGATCTAAATCCCATTGAATACATATGGGACGCTCTGGGTAGACGCCTAGCGGCACGTCCACACCCACCAGAAACTGTTCACCAGCTGAAGATCGCGCTGACAGAGGAATGGACGATGTTACCCCAAGAACTTATAAACAACATTGTTCTAAGTATGGACAGGCAGTGCAAAGCCTGCATCGACATTAGGGGTGGCCATATCTCTTACTGAGGACCACCTCTTCCCTTTGTTCCATCTTTGGCAGTGATGCTTCTGTATCATGGCAGCCAGTGCTATGTTGCCATTTTTGAATCAAGTCCTTCTGTATCGTTTTGTTTCCGTTGTGTGTCGGTGTTGTTTCCTTCATCATTTCTATACCTCACGAGGTTCCTTTGATAAAGGATATCAAAGGAACCTCACAAATGAAATAAGAGAATTTACATTCTACATGTTAATTGTAGACAAAAGTACTGATATTTCAGTACAAAAAGTATTAATTTTGTATTTTAAATTTCGAGTGAAAAATGAAACATATTACAAAACAGTATTTGGAGGTATTTTGAAGCTTACAAACTGTGACAGTATGTCCATTTTAGCAAAAATAAAATTTTTTTAAGACAAATATAATCTTGGTATTCAAAAGATGGCAATGTTTATATCAGATGGAGCACTTCTTTCATCTTCTCAACCTCCAACCCAAGCACGGTACTAAGTACTATAGGTTCTAATACTTCTCGTGTTTGGGGTTTTCATAAAAAAAAAAAAAAAAAAAAAAGATGGAGCAAGTGTTATGCTTGGAAGGAAAAATGGAGCAGCAGCAATTCTCAAAAAAGGAAATATTACATCTATTTCCATATCCAGGTCACTCCTATGAGAAGCTACAGGTGAAAACCTGACTGGTCCTTAAATTGTGCATACCATTGTACTAAAATACGTAACAAACATCCGATTAGGTACGAATTAATGTGAATTTTGCTGCTAAACTTCTTGAGCGAATCTCTCAACATCAGGCGAGTATACCGTAATTTTCATCTTTAAACATGCTGAGAGACTTACATTGTTCAGACGGTTTCTTGGTTTATTTTTAAGAATTCATATTCGAAAATATTTACTCGCGGAAATACGTAACTTCGTACATGTGGGCTAAAAGTTAAAAAGAGCCGCATGAGGCTTGCGAGCCGCAGGTTGCCGACTACACTGTCTACATGAATGCAGTGGGTTCGCCCACTAGCGAGAGGGTTGACAGCATCGCGTTGCCCAGGAACCAAGTATCCCATGATTTCTGTCCTTTCAGTGTATATATACACTGAGTGATCACTGAATTCTGACCACCCCTATGAAAACTGAATGCGACCCGTTGACCACGTGAGGAACGAGAGTGCAGAGTTAGTCGACCTAAGTAGCATAGATAAGGTGTCAGCGGTTCAGCAGGTAGTAAAATTCCGAGGGTGATGGGTAAAAGGAAGGATTTATCGGACTTTGATAAAGGACAGATTGTGGGTGCTCGACGAGCTGGTGCCTCGATTTCCCAAACGGCTGAACTGGTGGGGTGTTCAAGATCCGCCGTAGTTAAAGTGTACCAGGACTGGCGTCAAAATGGTCAAACAACGACTCGACGGCAAAACTGCAAAGGTCAGCGAAAGATTGAAGTTAAAGGTTAGGGCCAGGTCCGACGACTCATACAGGCGAACAAGCGCAGCACTGTTGAAGAGTTGACTACCCAATACAGCATGGGCCTAACTGGAACAATATCTGGCATGGCCATGCGTCGCACGTATGGGCTATACCAGAAGACGACCCCTACGGCATCCTCTCCTAACCAAGGTTCATCGGTGTAAAAGACTCGCCTGGTGCAAAGAGCATGCAAGTTGGACGTTAGAAGACTGGAAGAAGGTGTGCTGGTCGAATGAGTCACGTTATTTACTTCATACCCTGGATGGTCGTGTACAGATTTGGCGTCAACAACATAAGGCTCTTGATCCATTATGCATGGTATCAAAAGTGCAGGCCGGTGGAAGCGGTTGTATGGTGTGGGGCATGTTTCACTGGCAGGAACTTGAACTCCTAGTGCATGTGGAACAACGAATCAGTGGTCTCCGCTATCGTCAACTGTTTGCTGACTGTGTACGCCCCACTATATTACACTTTTTCCCGAATGGCGATGGTGTCTTCCAAGATAACAATGCGCCAAGCCACTGGGCACTTGTTGTGCAGGAATGGTTTGAGGAACACAGTTCTGACTTCCAGCATATCGATTGGTCTCTGAGCTCCCCCGATATCAATCCCATAGAGTACTTGTGGGACACTATGGAAAGCCATATCAGGGGTCTGGATATACCAATCACCTCCATACCTGCATTGCTGACCGCATTACACACAGCTTGGTTGGTTAGTCATACCTCCCGAACGCTTCCACATCTTGTTGAATCAATGCCACGTCGGATAGCTGCTGTACTGAGGGCAAAAGGAGGACCTACGAAGTATTAGGTAGGTAGTCATAATTCAGTGATCACTCAGTGTATATATATATATATACACTTTATAAAAAAACTTATATTGTTATATTAAGGTCGCCTAGAAAGTCTCTTCAACTACCCATGTGTATTGTGTCTGTAAATTGCACGTGTTCTCTGGTCGACTTGCCTGTTTTCTGGATAAAAAATCTTGCTATCTACGTCTGAGACCGACTAACTCAGCCACGGAGTAAAAAAAAAGCCCATAAAAACTATTCCCGAATCATAGGTGGATGGCTATGACTCGAAAAGAAATGGCCGCCCCTCTCAGCAGAAAACTCCTTCTCCAAGGTCGAAAAAAGCAAGACAATCTCAATCAAATGTGAATATCATGCTTACATTTTTTGAGTCATAAGGCATTGTTTATTATAAATTTACTCCGCGTAGTGAAACAGTGGACCAGGAAATTTTCAAAACATTTCTACGGCTATTACCGGATGCTGTTCGAAAAAAAAAAAGAAAAAAAAGTGGGCTTCAGGGAACTGGCGCTTGTATTATGGCAATTATTTTCCACTGAAGGATTTCTTGAGAATCACTCCATCACGGTGGAGTGATTCGCAAGTGTTTATTTTTTATTTTTTTTTGTTTCGGTAGCTCAAATCCCTCTTGTAAGGTCATTTTCAACAACTGAGGAAATTATACAAAATGCTATACAGAAACTTTTAGCAAGTTGAAAAGGACCTTATCACGGACCTTATCACGGAAGGTGGAAGAATAAATCCACCTAAATAGCCTTGATCATCCAAATAAGCTTGATCATTTCCTAAATATTACCTCAGTCCCTGAACTTTTTAATTATACTTTGCGTAAGTAGTTAAAATTCACGAGTCATTGGTCTCCCTGACACAATTGTATTGCCATGAGCTGCTTCGGTGTTACACACGAATAAATCCCATTTCTTAGAATGCAGTATTCGAAGAAGTGCTATTCGTGATACAGCATTTTGTGAAAGTGTTTCATGATCTTTATGTGGATCTCATATAGAATTGTACTCCTGTGCTGTTACACAATCTGTTGCCATGACAGACGCTTTTAGTTTTGTATCAGCAAAGCTTAAAACAGTTTCAGAATTTTCATACTCTGTACAGTGGAAACGCAGTTGTCATCTTTTGAAAAGCACAAGTATTGAACGAATGGGGCTTCTTGAAAAAGTCAACAGAGAACAATTTATTTACGTTTATAAGCATATAAGGAACAAAAGCCAAAATGTTTGTTATGATCTTTATAATATCATTCAAGAAACAGAAGATCGTTAAAGATAGTGATCATCACGACCATTACCAAATATATGGAGGGGGGGGCGGAAATCAAGATCTGCCATTCCTTTCTGACGTTTTGTTATATGAAGGTTACTTTAAGTTAAAATATAACCATGAAATCTAAGATAACAAGTAAAATATGTACCAGTACACAAGTGCTATATGTAAACGATAAAATTCTATCAATGTCTGCTTTGAATTCTGCTACTTTTGTAGTCACCCCTGTATAGCCTCTGGACTTCAGGTATTCCGATAATAAGGTACTTTCTATAGTCGTCGTCTTCACGTTCGACAGCGGTCGAATGTGAAGGTCATGCTCAAGGATAGGTGGTGAGAAATTACCCTGACAGGAATATGCTCATTAAAGATCTCCTTGAGGAGAAGTTTAATGAGCAGTTTCGTCCACGTGCACGAATTTTCGTCTTGCACGAATATAATTTTTGCCTTTACCTGTCACTCTTGCAGAGAAACAAAAGAAAACAAAATAATCAGTGGTTTCGCACTGTCGTGATGGGAGCCAGTGGCGTAGCTACCATGTAGGCAGGCAAGGCAATTGCCTCCGGGCCCGGGCGTCTTTGGCTGTCTCCTGTTTTTGTAATTTTCATTAATTAAGTAGAGGGCCCGAACATGTTATTTGCCTCGGGGCCCGAAAAAGGGTAGCTACGCTACTGATGGTAGCTTTTGGTTCTCGCTGTTAATTCTCCAAAAAGCCCTGACCAGGATGAAACCATTACTTTCATGTCATTAAGGGAGTTTCATGGGTGGAATGTGGGTTTAATTGTAACCAAACAACACGATTTCGAGTGTTCACACTACTTGACAGTGTAGTGTGCATCGTACAATCAGAGAATGTTGCTGGGTAAGCTGTTGTCATCTTCTATCTTGGCAAAAAAAAAAAATATATATATATATATTATAGTGAAAGTACAGTGCATGTCTTAATCAACTGCATGAACAGTTTGAATTTAGATATCTTATACGGAAACGTGCTAAGTGTTTTATGAAGAGCTTTCTACACCGAGGATACAGGAACCTTCAACTGACAGAAACAGCACGTGCCATTGTAGTACCCGTTAATTGCTTCCTTGAATACCACTGCAGTTAAGACTTCAGCAATAGTTTCCGCACTGGCAAAAGATGCTCCAGCATTTCATTCCTTTATGTACCAGGGAAATAATATGCAATGCAATAATATCTAAAGCAATAACGCATATCATCTTTCTATGTGCCAATGCTTAACTCAACACATCGTCGACGTTAGTGTTATCCAAAACATACGATTGCTTTGCCCTAAAAGTCATCCTACACCTGGTGGCATAAATTAAAACTATGCAATTATGAAAACGTAACGTCGGACAACTCGAGCGTGTGAATAAGATAGCAATACTCGAAAATTAAAACTTAATTCTTAGAGATATAACCTGTCGAACTCAGGAAGTTATAATCATTGTTGACGTAAAACAATAACCGGAGAAAATTAAAATGTAATATAATGAGTTATTAATTAAAAGCGCTAAAAATAAATCAATTGAAATCTCCTCTGTTATATACTGCTCGAAAATTAACAGAACAAAATGTTTTTCATGAATATTTAATTGTAAACAGTGTCGCCGAAGGCGAATATTTCATATAATAGGCATACTGGCATACAAATTCCGAGTATCCCATAGAAATCAATCTACCACCTTACAGAGCCACAATTATGCCAATTATTCATGCCTATAAAAACACGGGTTGCGACCACATCACTTCATTCCCGTTTTTTGGCTTGCTCAGTGGGACAGCCACATCTCCAGTACTCAAGCATGGCAGGTCATCGTCGTTTAGATTATTCTTTGAGATGGCGGCCATGGATGACTTGAAGCTGGACAGCTGCGGGTGGAGGTGGCACGTTGTCTTAATGTGTCACGCAGTGTCGTCTCGGCACAATGGAAACAGTTTTAGGAGACAGGAACCATTACAAGAAGGGCTGGCCAAGGTCGCCAGAGGGCTACGTCAACCAGAACAGCCTGCTGTCTGGCTCTCCTTCTACGGTCATACTGCTGTTCGTAACTATCTGAACAGGGAATGGATAGATTGCATATGGAGTGCTTTTGAATAATCTCCAGGGTGTCCGGATTTCAGTTCCTTACATTTTTTGTTTTTTTGAATGGGGATACCTGAAATGTACAATCATAAACACAAATGAAATGTACACGAGATGTACACTCAATGAGGCTTTATGGATAGCGATAGAGCAAGAAACACGCAGAGCTTCAACTGACTTGTGTATTGTTGTACGTAGGAATGTTGAAAAAAATATATTTATGCAAGCGTGCCAGAGGAGACATTTTGAACATCTTAAATGAGCTTTTCTTTTAAATATAAACCGAACATATAACTCAGCTATTAAACAAAGTATTTAAATTTATTATCAGATTCAAAAATTATAGATCGCTGTGTGTGCAGTAGTCTCACTACGTATTAAGACAGTGTTGTTTTGGCTGTTCACAAAAATTTAGTTTCTATTTTTAAGTCATCATAAACATCATTTTCTAAACTTATATTATAACACCGAGTCAAAGAGTCATAAATGCAGAAAATACAATTTTTGTAACACTGCATTGCATTTTTAAGTTTTAAGAGATTTATAATCTGTTCGCTAATCCTTTCAAAACTGAATGTGTAAAAAATTAACTCTTTACTAAATTATTATCGAAGTATCTAAATTAATGATAATGCATTAATTCACGATAAAATTTTAACTAAATCGGCAAAGCTTATTTTTAACTCTTTATTAGAATATACTGTTAATACTGTTCATTAAAAAATAGTGGATTATTTTGCCATTTGACGAACTTCAGTGACAATTTTACTTATGCTTTCTTTATTTTAAATGGGCTTTTATATTAACACGCCCACCAACTCAGCAAGTAATACACTTTAAAAATCAAGCCAAATTTTTTTATATATTTCCATTCATCCAGACATTTTTTTCCAAATACAGTTATTCTTCAGAATTTCACTGACAAGGAAAAAATAAAATTTTATATGTATTCATAAAATAACCACGTAATAAGTGCGGGTTATTTTCCCTGTGTGTATTGTGTTAATTTTTAAGTTAAAATGGGTGTGGTATATTAATTTAAATAAAGATTATTTATTTATGCCAAGACCTCTGCGCTATTTCCTTTCCCGTACAGCAGACGTGCTTTACGCACAAACGCGTTTTGCTGATGTCCTGTCGTCTGCCTTCGGTTTCTTCCCATTACGCTAACGAAAATAATTCTTACGCTTTATGGGTGACTTCTTAAAAAGTCGTTTATCGAAAACGTTTTATTTGGCATTGTTTCAACTTTGTGTTCTAAGCTACACGATAATAAAACTCGAAAAATATAAAAGTGCTTTAATGCGTATTTAAAAATAAATTACCACGAATAGTAGAAATTCATGCAAAATGCTCCAAGGACACTTAAAGGCATAATCGTTTGGCAGATGACCAATGTAAACAAACGAAAGAATGAAGAAATTGAAAAGGAATGTTAAATTACGCGTTGCAAAATAATGCAAGGTCTGAGCCATGACACCAAGAAAAGTGGAAATGATTTTCATATAACTGAAATGCTGGGGGATAATTTGGTGATTAGGAAAACTGACAGAGTTTTCTCTACATTATATTGTATTAATTTCCGGTTGGATTCCAGTATGGATAAGTTGCCTTACCCATGGATCTGTGCGAGACATGATTAGAATATAATATAAGAATATGCCAGTCGTACGGCAAGCCAAGCATGTGACGAATAGAAAGTAAACCCGTACATACTGTAACTATAGCATTTTCGGATTGAGTAGTGTATCTGTCAGGTCGACAATACATTGATTTCTTTAACGTTAAAAATGCAGTGACTCTCTGGCCATGTGGCCTTCTGACGAGATGGGTCATAATGGTCGGTCTATATTACTGTATTCTTTTATTTTTATTTCACACTAATTGTTATGTTGTTGGGGTTGGTTTTTAATTTTAATAACTCGAAAACTACATGTCGGATCGAAAAACGTTTTTTTTTTTGAATTTATCAAATCCTCGTTAGACAACTTAGCATCGTTCGATATTCTACTGTCTCCATCACAACATTTATGTCCACTTTGTCGAAGCCATTTTGCAATCTCACAGTCTATAACTGAATTTTGGGGGCTTTTGCAAGTCCCTGATCACTGTGAACACACTTCGGCCATATATTCGCCAGATACCATTCAAAGTAGCCGGAGTGACTTCCTCTCATAATGTCTCAATCATATCTATGGACTTCTTAATATTGTGACCCCACCAGAACACCCAAAATTATGGCAGATCCTTCCTGTCTGTATCGGTTATCGCACGGTCCGTCGAAGATAGCAGATTTTGATTGTCAGTGTCACTTCTTGGTCTATCATCTAAAATAAAGAAATCGTGTTTGTTGGTATAAAAACTAGTTGCATGTTGTCATCCAAGTCTGCATTGTTATTAAGAGGATGACCAGGCACGTTGACAAAAACAGCCGAGGCCCTGTTGAGATTTTGTTTATTAAGAATTTTTTTGTCGAAGGGAAAACAAAAGTTTTTTTAATTTAAAATTAAATATGACGTTATATTGAAACGGTAGACTACCAGTGTGTGTGTGTGTATATATATATATATATATATATTTGTTTATTTTTTTGAAGCAGGTGGAGTATTTCTCGCGTATGGGCAGACAAGTTAGGAAGTTACAACCACATTCGTATTTTTTTTTTTGTTTGTTTGTTTTTCATTTCACTAAATTTGTGAGTGAGACCAAACTTTACCAGGTAATCTTCCCCATCAAAGATTTCTAAATGATAAGATAAAATATTTATTTCTGTTAGTGATTACGAGAGATCAAAGCACACATCGGACTCTAATCGATATCACGCGATGGTAACTGTGTATAGAAATAGCGCTGGTCCGTAGTAATTTATAAAATTTCCAACCAGCCTGCAGTTAAACAAAGAACCAGCTATCTTTATTCTACGATTTCCGTCTTTTTTGTTATTGTTAATGATTCATATTAATTTTTTTATTGTTAATTTAAAACATAAATGGACTATTTTTTAAGGGAAATTTGGTAGAACTCCAGTATATGAGGCTTATCAATGGACCTTTGCAACAGCGTCTCTTGGCTACTTGTAGCTCCGCCCGCTGCTTTTCGGTGAATGGCTACTAATTATTGATTAGTGATTATTGCCGAGGCTTGGCACACCCAAGGTCCTGAGCTGGATGTCATCGTTCTTTTCTTTCTTGGTGATTCCCTTCTACTTCTCTCTTTCTCTCTCTCAGGGTAACTGCGAAATTTTTTTTTTTTTTTTTTTTTTTGGCTTGTGCAGCATAAGACACAGGCTTTATTGCAAAGCCATATCGCTAATAATAATAATAATCACTTATTATGAAACACCACTCAAATGCTTCTTAGAATAATAATATCTTTATATTATTTTTAAAATAATTTCGTGATTAAAATAAACTGAGGAAAAGAAAACAAGAAAACTTTGGTACAGCTATACATGTACCGTTAACCGTGTTGAACTGGTTACAAAAATTGAGATACTCGCAACTGGGTGTGTGAAGTAATAAAGACAGCAATTCAGTCACTGAAGACGTGATAAGGAAGTGCCACGAAACGTTTGAAATTTATCTGTATTCTCTAAAAATATTAAAGACATTTTACTCTACGCAGGTTGAGGTGTTTGGATTTTCTTTATTCTCTATTTCCATTAACAGTGAAACATGCAACTAAAAGAAAAACTTATTTAACAAGCAGTGGGAAAATTGATTAACATATTAATTATATTTGATCAGTAATATTTTACGAGATGGATTGCTCATGTACATTCTATTACATGTACGTACATCAGATTGTGCAACTTCCGAAAATTGTTTTCCAACTGTCAAAGCTATTCATCTGAGCGTGTTCCTTTGTGCTTTAAATCTAGGGTAATATGCATGGAAAGCTGGATTTGGGCTTCAAACCACTCCCTAAATTCAACCAAGATGAAAATTTTCCTGTTCGTTTAATCCCTCTGCGATCATAGCACTGATTACTGGTTACTGACAAAATATTTCATCATCCTACTCAATGTAAGCAGAAACAATCTTTTGTTTAAAAAAAAAAAAAAAAAAAAGTAAAGAAAAAAAAAAGCAACAATTGCTGCAACAACTTGTCTAGACCGGTGTCTTCGCTACTTATTGACACCAGTAGAGGCTCCAAGTGATTGCTTTTATTATTATTAGCTATATGGTGCAAGGAAGCCAGAGACTTATGCTGCACCAGCCAAAAAATATTTGAGTTAGCCTGAGTGAGAGTGTCATAAGTAGAAAGGAATCACCACTTTCTTTGTTTCTTTCTTTTTGTTAGTTTTTGGCGCATCAGCTTCTGTGGCCATAATGTACCTCCCAAGGTTTTTGCATTTTACTGTGAGCCAAGTCTGAGGCGGGATTCGAACCCGCAACCTTTATTACATACGCTTCAGCAATCTGGTATGACAAAACTGCCTTGGTCGTAAATAAGAGAACCCTGGATGCAATTCAACGCACCATCCTCCTCACTACTACCCGCGCCTGCAGAACGGTGAGTAACCCAGCGCTTCAGGTGATAGCAGCAGTACTTCCACTTGATCTTGAAATCGCAAGAACAGGACTCCTCTACTACTTATCTAAGGGAATAACCACCACTTTCTTGGAATTTACAATAGACCCAACAAACAACCATAAGGCAGAAAAGATCCGGCTTCAGTCTCACCTGCTGCAGGTGTGGCAGGACAGGTGGACAGAAACAACCAAAGGAGCAATCACCCACAAGTTCTTACCGCAACTTGAAAAAATCTATCCAAAATCGCCTACTTGGTTCTTTCCGGGGTTGCAAACAACATACTTGCTAACTGGACACGGCCCCTTTAACGCAAAGCTAATGTACTTCGCCCTTGTAGAGGACCCATGCTGTACATGTGGAGAGATCGAAACCTGGGAACACCTCATGTACGACTGTCCGCAATACGAGGATCTCAGGTGCATTCTAATCACGAGTGTAAGATACCTCCCCAGAGGGCAAGAGTTTCACCTATTGGATTCAGAGGAGGAATACAGAGCCCTGACCAACTTCGCTCAAGAACTCTTCTCAAGAAGGAGAACCCTATATACAATACACCAGGAGTGAAAGGCGACCAGCCAGATAAAAAAAAAAAAAAAAAAAAACATCCTTTAGGACACACCCCAGAATGAAAATTATGTGGAAGCTACTATCTGTCTACCAAGAAACCCTGCCTATGTACCAACAAATATGAGACCTAAATGAGACTGACAAATATACTGGATGAAGATAGAGAACCAAAACAAAGACATTCAACTTGGACGGGACACTATCCCACGAGTGACTCTACTACCGGACTTATGACTACACTACGACTGATGCAGCCTCACTGCCATGTAGCCAAATGGCGATCTCTACCAGCTCCCTTGCCTGGTACCTTTTTTTTTCCCCTATCCCTGGCAGGGGGGGAGGAGGAAATGGTCTTCCTGTTTCCTCCCTCTCCTGCCACTCCACATATTTCGCCTGGTGAGGCATGGGCATGCCTTACTGACCATCTGGGGTTGCCTTCCCTATCGACCCCATACTTCTGTCTTTCCCCCCAGTCTTCAGTCTCTTCCCCCTACTCTGACTAATACGGCAGCGTAAACCCCACAAAACTAATCAAAATTAACGATTTCTAAACTGAAAACTGAACCACATTAACCCCTTCTGGCTTTTTTAAACTTAAGTGCCCCCGTTTTTTTTTTTTTTTTTTTAGGTCCTAGCCACCGAAATCTCAGGAAATTAGGTGGCAGGACCTGCCAGAATGCATATAACTACTGGGTTCCTGGTCTGCCTCCACGGGGCGTAAGTGGGGCAACGTTGGGCCCCAATTGGGGTTTAGCGGCTAAACGACCAGAAGAACAACGGTACACGACACTAAACGATCCAAGACCCACACACTTTTAAATCTCTGGCATTTACAGCGTACTGTAACACACCACAATGTAAACTACGCGGAGATGGGGGAAACCCCTGGTGCCGCTTGACCCTAAACACACTTACACTTACACTTACCTTTAGGTGGCCAGGCAGGCACTTTACCCACATGGCTAGCCCGGTCGGCAGGGAATCACCAAGAAAGAGAAGAATGATGATATCCAGCTCAGGACCCTGGGTGCGCCAAGCCCATACTCACCAGATGTGAGTCCTTCCACAATAGGTATACATTTACTTAATCATTTAATTTTATTATCGTGTAACAAAGATTAAAAGTTCATTTTTAAAAAAAATGAATCGCTTATTTGTTATGAATAAACACTAACAAAAACACGGAACACCTAAAAAGAGTTTGTATACTTTTGGAATAAACGCTAACAAAAACGAGGGAGAGTAAAAAATAGAGGTTTTTTTTTTTTTTTTTTTTTTATGTGAACCCCAAACACGAGAGGTATTAGAACCTATAGTACTTAGTACCGTGCTTGGGTTGGAGGTTGAGAAGACAAAAGAAGATATTTGTTGACATTGGACATGAACTTCTGTAGATTGTAATTTTCAGTAAATAAGTATGAAGGAAAGTTGTTCCAGAAAACGGCAGTTAAATGAATAAATGAGGAAGATGAAAAGTTGGTTCTGTGGGTTTGAAGTTGGACAATAAATGGATGTTGGCTGGTGGCGGCACGTGTTCGGACTGTTTTGAAAGAGAGAACGGGAATTATAGAAGCAAATTCAGAAGAACAGTGCCCATGGATGTATCTGTAGAAGAGGCATGCAGCAGAAACAGTACGTCTATGAGAAAGCGAGTGGAGAGACTGTTAGAGATGAATCATTAATTAACCTAACTGCCCTCTTCTGAATAGAATCAAGAAGCCTGAGGGAGGTTTTGGGGGCACCACCCCCAGTTGTGGGAACAATATTCCATGGCAGGGCGGATTTGCGATTTATACAGAGTGAGCAGCTGTTTGGAAGAAAAGTAACGCCGAGAGCGAAAGAGAAAACAAAGTTTTTTAGATGCAGAGGAAGCAATATTTGTAATGTGCTTGTGCCAAGAGAGATTAAAAGTCAGGGTAATCCCCAAAAGAGATATATCATTTTGCCTAGAAATCGGAGTGTCACTAAAGATAAGCATAGGAGCAGAAGAATCCTTTTTGCGAGATATAAGACAAGACTGAGTTTTAGAAGAATTGAAATCAACTAAGTTGTCTTTGTCCCACTGGAGAATTACCTGAAGATCGGCATTTAAGGAATTGGTAGCAGATTTTCGAGAAGTTGAAGGTGATTGAGCAGGACAAGGTTTCTCAAAATGGAAAGTGGAATTCAATGTGCTATCATCAGCAAAACTATGGATAGGATTTCCAGTCAATGGAAGAAGGTCATTAATATACAAGAGGAAAAGAGTGAGGGAAAGAACTGAACCTTGGGGGACACCGGCATTAGTGGAGAAGTTAGAAGTCAGAGAGCCATCTACCATCACCCCAGTAAGCGATCAGAGAAAAACTGGATAACCAATTACTAAAAACAGTTGGCAAACCATAAGATGGAAGCCTGTTTAGAAGACCTTTATGCCAAACACTATCAAAAGCCTTTGAGATGTCAAGAGCAACTACTTGTGTTTCACCGAGCCTTTCCATTGAATTAGTCCATAAATGGGTAACATAAGCCAGAACATCACCAGTGGATCGACACTGACCGAATCCATACTGGCGATCGTTGATCAGACGGAAGGTTTCTAGGTAGTTTAAGAGTTGGCGGTTAATTGATTTCTCCATTACTTTAGAAAGAGTAGAAGTAATTGCAATGGGACAATAATTGGATGGGAGGGATTTGTCACCCTTTTTAGGAACTGGCTGGATATGAGCAAATTTCCAAGCAGAAGGAAAAATACCTTTGGAATAAGAAAGTGAAAAAAAGCGGCAAAGAATAGGAGTAAGTTCAGGAGCACAGGTTTTGAGAACAAGGGGAGAAATACCATCAGGACCTGGAGCTTTCTTAGCATCAAGATTCATCAAAATCCTTTTGATATCCTTTTGACAGAAGACCACAGGAGGTTGAATGGAGCATATTGGGAATGGTGGGAGGTGTTTTACCAAGATCATTAATACATGAGCTGGAAGAAAAACGGGATGCTAGCAGGTCAGCTTTATCCTTGGCTGAAGTGACAACAGAACCATCTGGTTTGGACAGAGGTGGGAACAGAGATGGGCAAAAGTTGCGGCCAATAGGTTTGGCAAGAGACCAGAATGCTTGGCTACCATTAGGACAAGAAGCAAGTTTTCTACTCTTAGCCTGTTCAAACTCTAGTTTGGACTGATTAATAACTGCTTTACAATTGTTGTGAGCTTTGGTGTAGGCAGAAAATGAAACTGAAGAATTAGAAACAAGCCAATTACGATATGCAACATTCTTCTCTTGAACAGCCTTAGCACATTTATTGGAAAACCAAAGTTTAGATAAAGGACGAGATTTTAAAGTGGAGTGTGGGATAAAGGATTCCATTCCTGCAAGAATAATTTCAATGACACGATCTGAGCAAACGTTGACATCAGAACTTTTGAAACGGTAATCCGACCAAGGAAAAGAAGTCTCGCAGGTCATCCCATTTTGCATTCTTGTAATGCCAAACAACACTAGGTTGGGAATAGCCATGAGATAAAGGTTCCATTGGAGAAGAGACAATCACCAAGTTGTGATCTGAAGTGCCTAAAGGGCCTCTCACTTCGACCGTGTACTTAGAAGGGTTGTTTGTGAGAAAAAGATCAAGCGTATTGGCTGTATGATTAGGATTGTCCGGTATTCTTGTAGGTAAATGAACAATCTGTGCTAGGTCATTAGTAATTGCAAAAGATTCAGCATCTCGACCTGCTGGGTCGGTGTGACCAGAAAACGGAAGCCAGCTGGAGTTGTGAACATTAAAATCACCAAGGAAAATTACCTCACTGTGAGGAAAGTTGGACTGGAGAAAGTCAAGTTGCAAAGAGAGGAAGTCAAAGAGCTCCAAGTGATTAGTGGAGTTGGGAGAACGGTAGAGACAACAGATGAATTTGACACAATGAGGTAGAGAGATTTTAAGCCAGAGAAGATCAGAGAGGAGATTCCAAATTGCCAAGTCTCTGACAGGGAATATCAGGATGTACATATGCACAAGTACCACCTTTGAGGCGAAAGGAATCATCTAGCGAATAATTTGGGAATTTGAGATGAGCAGTAGTTGAATCAACCGATAACTGAGATTCTGTCAGAAAAAGTACATGGGGTTTGGCAGACTGCAAGTGGAAATGGACATCGTTGATATTAGAATTGAGACCACGTATATTTGTGAAATGAATTAGGAAGTGCTTGGGAAGTTTATATATTTTTGCAGATAAGCTTGCTCTATTAGTTTGACAATTCATGGTGTATTCAATAGTAAGAAAAAGTGGGTGGGACATGCTGTATGAAGTAATGAAATTTTTGGATATGGTGTACACGTGGTAAGAATATACCCAGATCCTTGACATAACGTGGCCTCGACAATGCTCCCCGCATACACACTACTCGGACTCCCTCCAGTCACTATCTGGCAGAGTAGAGGTAACAAGATTATACACTAGCTGATCCAGAAGCCTCGTAGAGAGTTACCAATAGGTTCGGTCCGGTGTACTAACTAGCGGCTGGCCTGCGAACACCGTTTTAGAACTGTACCCTCGAAATGTAAGGAATATTGGATCTCGCCACGACGTTCACGAGTTTGTATTCTTTTGGAATAATCTAATCATTTATCGACAGCTGGGACGTCTAGGATACAATTGTGCGCATGCGTGTGCTAATCTGACAACGAAAAAAGCTCGGTGTCATTTCGTTCTGTTGACTTACGAATACTATATTATATAATATTGAATAATTTACACCAGTAACAGATACAATTATTTATTTATTTAGCGTTATTGTGGCACTTTTAAGCCATTGTTCAAACATATACAAATCCCAGAGACTCGCATCTGGTGAGCATGGGCTTGGCACACCCAGAGTCCTGAGCTGGATATCATCATTCTTCTCTTTCTTGGTGATTCCTCTCTCTCAGGGTTACTCGGAAATTTCTTTTGGCTGGTGCGCAGCATAAGCCTCAAGCTTCCTTGCACTATATGGCTAACAATAATAAAAAATAATAATAGCCCCAGGGGCTCACATCTGGTGTGTATGGGCTTGGCACACCCAGGGTCCTGAGCAGATTCCCTTCTCTCTCTGTCTCTCAGGGTAAGACAGATTATTTTTTTTTTTTTTGGCTGGTGTAGCATGTCTCAGGCTTCCTTGCACCATATGAATAATAATAATCTCTCCTCCACACAGTCCAAAATACTGTACAGTACAGTACTTAACATGCGGAGAAAACCTGTAACTTTATGCTAGCACGTTAGCACCATCTAGTGACAGATTTGTAAAATATAGTGTGGAATTGGAAAAAAACCCAATATTTTCGGGTTAAAAAGAGGCGGGTTTACTTTTAACCAGAATCAAAATGAAAAATTTTACGAACAGCAAAGCTTTTAAATGAAATATCTTATTTTTAATAATTCAGTAATGTCACTTAATGTTGTTTGCAACATGACAGTACATATTCGAACTGTCAGTAGCGATCCTGGATTTTCTAAAGGGGGAAATAAAACAGTGTTGTAAATAATAATATAACACTGTTCCAAGATTAAAAAATAAAAAAATGTTCCAGGGAATTATTCAGACTTAATCATCATGTAGCAGTAAAAAAATCAGCATTATTTTGACGAGGGGGGGGGGAGGAAGTCTATGACTCCTTAGCCCAGTGGTTTTCAATCTGTTTTTAATAACAGCACCCCTACTCAATTTTCTACCTGTTAGATCCAATTTTTTGTGTGTATGTGTGTTGTGTGTATATATATATATATAATTATATATATATAATAATTTTATTCTCTATATAGAGGAATTACATAAACATCAATTGTAGATCACCACAAAATTAAAAAGATACTGTACACCTTTTTATAATGAAATAAATATATAAATTAAAAAAAAAATGTTTTTAAGTAACTTAAACCAAAATTATGCGGAACCCCGGTTGAAAACCACTGCCTTAGCCTCTGTCTGGGACAGCCACTGCATATGGCAATATGTCCATTTGTATTCCAATACAATCCCATTCCTTTTAACCTTGTTGTTCTTGATCACCTTGAAACATTAAACTGTAGCATTTCCGCTAGAATACAGAGAGAAATGTGGCAGAGATATAATTACTATATATGGAAACAGATTTTTTAAATTTCAGCCGGGATAGCACAGTCAGAAGAGTAACTGGATGATTTGACACCTACAGCCAGATATCAGAAATGCGCCTTTCTTTTCATTAAAATAAATGAAGTATAATTTATATATATTTTTTGAATTAATTATATTAATTAAATTATAATCTATGAGATGTATTTTTGAAAAGAGGCTTTTTTAATAAGCGGTATGCATAACAACAAATGTCATATTTTTAAAATAAATTATAAATTTAACTGTTCTAAGTCTTTTAACTCCATTTCGCTGAATACGACAAATGGTCGCTTGCGACCCAGCTATATCGGCATACCATAGTTGCGTCTGTCATCTGTATAATACCTTTAAGCACAGGTGTAACAAGCTAGGATTTCACTGATATGCAATATCAGCTCAAGAGCAGTTTTACGCTTCCCAGGGTCTCATATCTGATGAGTATGGGCTTGGCACACCCAGGATCCTGAGCTGGATATCATCATTCTTCTCTTTTTTGGTAATTCCCTCCTACTTCTCTCTCTCTTTCTCTCAGGGTACTCAAATATTTTTTTTTTTTGCTGGTGCAGCATAAGCCTCAGGCTTCCATTCACCATATGGCTAATAATAATAAAATGTATGTTATGATGAGATGTGTTCAAAAACATTGTAATCTATAAAGGAATTTGTAGTGTCTTATTTAAAAGCGAGGTACAAAATAAAAACGGCAGGTTGAAAAACTACAACAATTTTCTACCAACAATAATCTGAGTTGAATTTCACTAGTCATTGGCTTGGTCTGCGTGGTAGCATTGTCCTCCCCACGCTGGGTGGAAACGGCCCACTTTTAAATCCCGTAGATGACGTGAGAAACTTTTATGGGCTTTTTTCACTAAGTTAGTCAGTCTCAGAAGTAGATAGCAAGGATTTTTCTTGGAACCCGGGGGTTTTTTGTCAAGCAAAGCAGGCAGACAACCAGAGAACACACACAATTTACATGTGTAGATGAAATAACTTTCCGGGTAACCCTAATAAATAGTTTTTTTTTTTTTTTTTTTTTTTTTGTAGTTGCAGGCTTGATGATTTTCTGAAACAGTTAAAGGGGTAAAGCAGTGTTATGGGAAATAATCATTTAGCACTAAAAAAATCCACATTACTTTGGTCATAAGGGGGACATAGCCACTTTATCCTCTACCTGCAACAGTTCTTGCCAGTCTCCAGTTGTTTGGAAAATGCACCAAAAACACAAAAGGTAAACTTACCAACCGTTCCAGTTGATAACTTTACTTTTCCTTTTGTGAAATGCTGCTTCACCAAACACAATTGTGAGGAAAGTTGTCTGCCTTCAACTTGTTTCATCCTTGCATATCTCTTGTCACCTGCTGAGCCACTCACTGTATTCTACTGTTCTTTAAAGAATAACTAGTTTCTAGGTTGCATATTTCAACGTTTCTTGGAACTGTATGACAGTTACTCTTCTATGCATGAAGGTGGGATCTGCCCCTGGCATAAAGCCAGTGTAACCGGCCTTGAATTTCTACCTGATGTCTGATTCAACTTGTATTGTATGCATTCACTTGATGCTATCCACTACCCATTATTTGCAACTGCTATCAATTCTCAGCATTTAATAATTTCAAATGTGACATAACACAATATACACAACACTGTGATTGTTATAAGATTGCCTTTTCACTGAATGCACATGCTACTAAATAATCCTTTCTTTTCGATTCCACTACAATCAATTAAAAAACTTAGAGAGTTCCATCTCAATTTGGCATTAATTATGCTTGGTCTACCTTAACCTACTACAGAATGTATTCCCTCGTTACGATTCATACGAATAAACAGATTTTAATAACAATAATGATTAACTCTGAAAATAATTTATGATCACTGGACTGAAATTCAAATACTTATTCTTTAATGGAAAGAAATCAAATAATTTACAAATAAATAATTCTTTACTTCTTTCAGTCTAGAGAAGTAATTACTTCTTTAGAGAGCTTAATTAAGCTCTCGATATTCATGGTGATTACAGTATGAGGGACCCAACAAATATTAACAGCCTCATCACAGGGGAAAAGGGAGTTAGGTTATCAGCAATTATCAACTAACTCTGCCACATTCTGAAAAAGGCCTGTACAAATTCCTTCCATCATCGACGGAATTCAAACTCAGGACTTTTCCACTGAGTGTGGAGAGGACTCTAATTCTACAAACTGTGCTACACGTGAGGGCAATTTAGTTATATGAAAACAGTGAATCCAAATACACTATATTGCTAGAAGGTTGGTTGGTTGGTTGGCTGGCTGGTTGTATGGTTTTAGGCACTTCAGCAACTTAGGTCTGTAATGACAGCAGTGACAGGTAGAAGTGAAAGTGATTCTTGCACTGCTTCTATTGGAATGAGCAGCAGCCTGGAAAGTGAGCTACTGGGCATTTCAAGGTTATTTGTTATTTATTTTTTTTTTTTAGGAGCATTAGCAATTAAGGCCATATTGCTCCGGGGATATGCGGTGGTCATGGGCTTGAACCCCGGTATAATCAAGAAGTGTGTGCTACGCACTGCTGCTCCTGCCCACCTGGCTACGGAGGCACCGGCATTTCAAGGGTTGCTGGGAGTCATTATGGAACAAGTAAATACATGGGTTGTGTTAGAGTAACTAAGAGCAAGAACAAGTTCATGTACACCAGTGCTAGGAGTATAGAAATAAATTTGATGAATTTGAGGTGCTGATGAAGACATCAAAGGCTGATGTCGTTGGGATATCAGAGACATGGTGTCACACAGAGATAAGGAATGCATAATTGGAATTTGGGGAGTACAATGTATACAGAAAGGATAGAAAGGGCAATGCTGTTAGTTAAGAAACACATAAAATCTAAGGAAGTACAGCATTGTCAGTTTGGTGTGATATAAACACTGGGAAAACCAAGTTGAGTGTGTTATAGGCCTAATGGCTCTTGATGAGTACAGTGAACAACCATACAGGGAAATAGAGTGGGCCAGTAAATCAGATTGTCTTATAATGGGGATTTTAACTTCCCAGATATAGACAAACTTTTGGGTTGGTCACTCACATATTAGCAACACTTTTATGGATTTATTGGATGATTGTTTTTTACAGCATGTTCGAGAGGCAACCAGAGGGAGTAATACTCTTGATCTGATCATCAGCAGTGATTCTCCCTACATTAAGAATCTGCAGGTAAAGGAACCACTAGGTGGCAGTGATCACAGTCACGGTTCTCTCTAAGCTGCTCGTGTGCATGGCCATGCACTGATTTCTATGAAGTTGCACAGGTGCTTTCACTTCCCGCACACAGCTGACATACTAGATGGTGACAGGAGTATTAATGGAAGAATGGATATAGGAAGGAGGACAGCTCATGCCATAAGATTCACTATTGCATGACATGTTCCCACATCTTTTATTTACAAATACATACTACAAAATTGTGTTGGTTTTTATTTATATGAAAAAAATTATTACATTACGAATATATAAAGGACTGTAGTTTATATTGTATGTTTTTAAGGTGAATTTATTGTTATAAAAATAATATAAATACCATATAATAGGGAAGGTCAGCATATAATAGGGTGGAGTGCATAAGGAATGTATTGTGATTATGAAAATTTTCAAAGTAGAGTTTTTTGCATATTAATTTTTACTAATTAATACGTAAAAATACGTGGCTGGAATGTAGGCAGATCTACTGATCCAAATTTTTTTTTTATGTACAACCAAAAATGTTTAGTGTTACTTAATATTTTATTAAAGAAGGTAAAATATGAAAAATTAAACTTTTTTAAAATTTTTTTATAAACTATTTTAATAATGCTTTAAAAATTTGTGATTTTTCCTAATATTTTATAACTTCATTTACAAAATACAGAGAATGTATTTTGTAAATCTTGTGTACTTTTTGTGCAGAAGCAAAAGTCACAGGAGAATTTAGTACAGGAAGAAAATAGGAAGAATGGAAACGATTATTTAAAACAGCATCTAAGTCAGAAGATACATATAGACGCAGTTACCAAGTTACATAATCTGAAAAAAAGGTGTAATTTTAAGTATTTTGATGGAAACTGTAGAAGTAGGTAACATAAAAAAGGAAAGAAGTGAACGACTGATATCAAATTTTGATATGGTTAAGGTTTTAATTAATGATGTGATATTAGCCATAAAAATTAATGCATCAATGAACTCTGTACAAGACATTCATGAACACATGGAAAAATTTATAGCTATACCTAAAAATTCGAGAAGCAAAAATTATTTGTTTGAATTTGTTGAATGTATACATTCTGTTCTCATAAAAAATATCCTGAACGAAATAAGAGAATTTACATTCCACACGTTAATTGTAGACTAAAGTACTGATATTTCAGTACAAAAAGTATTAATTTTGTATTTTAAATTTCGAGTGATGTTGTTGTTGTTATTTGGTTTTTAGGAGCATTAGCAACTAAGGCCATATTGCTCCGGGAATATGCGGTGGTCATTCCATGACCTTTCCGCATCCTCCGTATTTGGTGGTGACGGGCTCGAACCCCGGTCTAAAAATTTCTAATGAAAAATGAAACATATTACAAAACAGTATTTGGAGGTATTTTGAAACTTACAAACTGTGTGACAGTATGTCCATTTTACCAAAAATAAAAATTTTTTAAGACAAATATAATCTTGATATTCAAAAGATGGTAATGTTTATATCAGATGGAGCACTTCTTTCATCTTCTCAACCTCCAACCCAAGCACGGCACTAAGTACTATAGGTTCTAATACTTTTTGTGTTTGGGGTTTTCATAAAAAAAAAAAAAAAAAAAAAAAGATGGAGCAAGTGTTATGCTTGGGAGGAAAAATGGAGTAGCAGCAATTCTCAAAAAAGGAAATATTACATCTATCTGAACAAAATTGTATTGCACACCAAGAAGATTTAGATTTAAGATTTAGGACACTCCTAGACTAGTAAAGAGATCGAAGCCATGGCAGAGGGAGAGGCCTACAAATACTTGGCAATGATACAGGCTCAACAGTTACAGCACTAGGAAATTAAGGCCTGCCTTACCGAAAAATACCATCAGAGACTCAGAAGCCTGCTGAAAGCAAAGCTGAATGGAGGGAACACAGTTAAAGCCATAAACACCTATGCAGCTCCAGTACTAACGTACACATTCGGGGTCATGGATTGGACTAACACCGAGCTATCGTGCGAAAGACAAGGACAATGATGACTAAGAGCAGCCAACACCACATGAAATCTGCCGTGGGGAGAATGACAATTGCCTGGAAAGAAGGAGAAAGGAGCCTGAATGACCTCATTGAGCAACAGAAGCAAGCGATAGTTAACCTGAAGGATTGCTTCATAAGGAAGATAGATAAGCCGTATACCCACTCAACCTAAGCGAGGAGTCCCCTCCCCCAACCAGGAGGTACAAACGAAGCTAGAAAGATGGGCAGAGAAGACACTCCTAGGCAGATACTACAGTTATCTTTTTTTTATTACATATATACAAATATACAAACACTTTCTATTTACAATCGTCATATTCTGCGTAATATGACGATTGCATAATGGAAAAATGTATCCATTATGCAAGATATAGAGATGTTGCTTACAGCTGTATACACAATGAACTAGCCCAGTTTATAGAACACGATGTTGTATCTTTTAGACCATTAAATGAAGTCAGATGGTTATCCAGACATTTTGCAGTTGATGCTTTAGTAAAAAAATTATGAAATATTAATCGAATATTTGCAATAACGATCCTATTAGTAAATACTTTTACAAAATTTGACAAATTCACAATATCATGTGGCATTAATTATGCTCAATGCTGTATTAGGTGAGCTTGCATCACTTTGCAAATATCTACAAAAAAGTTGTTTAAACATTATTGATGCACATCAATACGTTAAAGCTAAACTAAACAATTTAAGAAGCCAATACCTTGGAAAAAATATTTTATAGAGTGAAAATGTGAAAGCAGTGTTATCAAAAATTCAAAGTGTTGTTGACACTGCAGCTATAATTTTCTTTATCAAACGTGTACGCGATCACTTAGATAACAGATTTCTTGATGATGAATTAAACGATTGGAAAGTATTTGATATTAATTCTATCACAAATGAAAGCAATAATTTTGACTTTGGGAAACTTAATGTGATATGCTTTGCAAAAAAATATTCACAATTTATTACAAATAACGAAAGTGATGTTAAAAATATCAGAAGAATATTCGGAATTAAAATTTATAATTGCCAAAAAAACTAAAACTGGAACATTTAAAACTTTCAGTGACATTTTAAATTTCGTGCTTACAAATTTAGAGTTTTGTAACATATCCATTCTCTATGATATTATGGGAACATTTAAAGCATAAACTACAGACTGCAAGCGAGGATTTAGCACTATGAATTCAATTAAAACAAAAAATCGAAATAGAATACATGAAGGTCATTTAAGTGACCTTATGACGATCAAATTGTATTTAGCTAATGGTGCAACAATAAATGTAGATGATGTCTACAAAGTATGGACTTCTATAAAGAACAGAAGAGAAAAATTCCAAGAAAAATGAATAACTGTAAAGTGTAAATTTATTGTTACATTTTTTTTATTATTATGTATGTCCCAACTTATAATTAAAACAATTTGTAAAAATATTGCACATATTTAATCTTGACTGAAAATTTTTTACTCAGGTGCATTTCTGCAGTGCGCAGCTATAAGAAAAATTAGAGGGAACATTGATCACAGTGCACTGATGTGGGATTGGCTTAAAGATGTTACTACTATCAGGGGTAAAGAGAAGGGTTTTTTCTTTCGTAAAGGTGACTACAGTGGTCTCAGAGATCTTTTAAGTTTTATACAGTGGGACCAACTGATGATGTTACCAATGGCAAATTCTAAATGGGCATTCAAGGAATTAATCTTGGAAGCTACTAGGCCTTTCATACTAACTAAGAAATACTGTTCAAGGTTTAGGCCTAAATGGATGTCAGATGACCTAATGAGAATCATGGTAGAGAGAAAAATGCATGGGACGCACAAAAATTATCAGGAGACACAGATGTTTATGGTAGATATAAGATAATCTGTAATCAAATCACAAAGGACATTAGGCAAGCAAAGGCACATTACGAGAAATCTTTGGCAAACAATGCAAAGAAAAACAGTAAAGACTTCTTTACTTATATAAACTCTAAAAGGAAGGGGATGAATCAGATTGATCTATTTGACATCGACGGTTTGATTGTTGATGAACCTGTTGAGGTAGCTGGCAAACTGAATGAGTAGTTTGTATCTACATTTACACATGAGGAGATCTGTAGGGAAGTGGATGCCAGAAGCTTATCAAACTCTGGCAAGGAGCTAAATGATTTTGTAATAACAGAGAGTAAAGTGGAGAAGAAATTGTTGAAGTTAACATAAAGAAGGCATCTAGGGTGGATGGGATCTATCCAGTTATATTAAAGGAAGCAAACCCTTAGCCATAATTATGAAAGCTTCCTTGGACTCAAGGGGGAGGCCCCCCATGGACTGGAGATGTGCAAATGTGTCCCCAATTCACAAAGATGGGGGGGGGATCAAAGGGCTCACGAGTAATTACAGACCTGTTAGTCTAACTTCTGTTTCAGGAAAAATAATGGAGTCACTGGTTAAGGAAGTGATGCAGGATCATCTGGACAGGACTGCAGCAGTTATAGTTTAGACACAGCATGGGTTTGTATAGGGAAAGTCTTGTCTCACCAATTTGATTGGATACTATGATGTGGTCACAAAGGAACTGGATGCAAGAAATTATTTTGATATCGTATACTTGGATTTTAGGAAAGCTTTTGATACTGTGGCATATGGAAGACCACTGTATAAATTGGAGCAGTAGGGCATTAAGGGCAAGTTGCTACAATGGATAAAAGGATCGTTCAGTGGGAGAAGACAGAAACCCTTTCATAAAGTGGCTGAGTTAGTTAGTCGAGGGTAGTAACTAAAAGCTTATTTACTTACTTACTTAGTTAGTAAGTATGAGCACCCCTTTGTTCTGCTTACCAATGTCAATGCTCTTCTCTGTACTTGTTTTCAATTTCGCACTGAAATATTCAAAAGTTTTAATTTTCTTAGTCAATACAATATTTTTTTCTGTACATATTAAAATATTATAACCCACAATGGCTATAGGTTTTATATATATATTTTTAAGAAACATAACCTACATGTTGATTTTCAATTCATAAGCTGATAACACTAATACGTATTGTTGCAAAATGGAATACCTTTAAAAAATCACTTTTTTTGGTGACTATAGTCTAACTTTCCCACTCTTTTAACCATTTTTCTGAAACAATAACTCTCAAATAAAATGAGTAGTACGCTGTTTAACATTTTCTGAAACCTCTGTGGTTATGCCCTTCTCTCTCTCTCTCTCTCTCTCTCTCTCTCCTGCAAGTGGCCCTATCGCTGTGGAAGGCAATGAGGCTGAAAGCTGCAAACAATCAACTACACGGTGGAATGTACCTTGAAGTCTGTTCATTAAACATTACACAAATTTTTACATGGGGTAGAAATCTACCTTCAGGATTTGTTTTTGAAGAGTCTACCAGGATCAACGATTTTATTATTATTTTTAAATATTAAATATATATATTTTTCTGTTATGGGTAGGGTTTCATTCTTTCTAGGCTACATCTTTAATTTTTCTTAATATTTATGATGCCTTTAAACAAACTAAGTCGAGCTAAAAACAAAGATTTATTCCACAGGAATAAATTTATCTTTAATAAACAAAGATTTATCTTTGTTTTAATATTTATTAGAATACCAGAAGAAATGTCTATTATTTATATATATATATATATTTTATTAATAACAATTATCATTAAGTTATATCAGTTAATGTATCATTTTAATGTAATTGGAAAGTTAGGGACTATTATGATATTTACATTGCTTAATCAGCTTAATGTTGTTGAAAAAAATTGCAATATTCACTTGTAATTTGCTTAAACATCCC
Organism: Mastigoproctus giganteus; assembly: GCF_048544385.1. Taxonomy (NCBI): domain Eukaryota; kingdom Metazoa; phylum Arthropoda; class Arachnida; order Uropygi; family Thelyphonidae; genus Mastigoproctus; species Mastigoproctus giganteus. The sequence continues at coordinate 20,883,928 of NC_143575.1, forward strand.
CCCCCCCCCAAGTTGTATTCAAACTGTACACTTATATGTGAAGGAAGATTTATGTTGGTAGTACACTCACAGTCACAGATACACTGCTGTGCTTCACTTGATATTTCTCCATCTCTGTATGTATGCTGCTATTTCATCATATGCACTAGAAGTAACTTATGTCTTCCATAATTCTTGGATATATATTGCAAATATTCTGAAACAATGCATTAGATCTCAAGTGGTATTACCCCCCCCCCCCCAATGAATGTTAGTTGTGGCATGTTAAAGTAAATGATCCACAAATTAGATCCAAATGGAGATTGGAGCTCTCAAGCAATAAAGAATGCCATAACTTTCTACATATCGAGAAGAAAAAACTCACTCTGCAGTCATCTGTGCAGAAATTTCTATTGCTAATGGTCAAGGAAATTACGAGGAAGACAGTAGAAGGAATAATAGAGGCAGCAATCTGCTGAAAGTTGTCGCCTAAGAAATCAGAAAAGTTGCTGATTCACATACAAGTTCAGATGTCTATAATCCAATTTTCTGATGATGAGTCATTCAATTTAGTCTTTGTCTCCATCACTTCTATCACTTGGCCTTTCACAGACTTAAACTCACTTAGGCTATCTTGCCCAGAATTAAATATGAAGAATTTAAATTTTTGTTGCCTATTATTTTACTGTAAGGGTAAATTTACACATACTGTACCGTGCCTGTATGACCTTAATGTTGCATGTGTTGGTGCCATGATTTTAATATCATTAGTCTATTTTCAATGCATGCATTTACACATATCCAACATAGCGGCAACTGAGACAATGTCTGTACTTTACTTTTCAGCTATTTGCTAACAAAGAAAAATAAATTCCCCATTTGTATAACATCAAATAAAAAAATATATATAAGCAAACCGAGTATATAAATATGCTTATCTACATTTTATTATCTTATCACTAGACTAACCATGCATCTGAGCTGAAAAAAGCTCTGAATGTTTTTCTAACACAGAATGCTTGCTGCATTATGTTACCTCCTTGTGCTGGTGTATTTTTTAAGGTATTTTTGGGTAGATATTGATGTTACTGTTGTTATTATTTATAAAGTGCATTAGCATCCGAGGCCATAATATTGCAGTATGCATTGTATTATGTATATACATCTGCAAGTTCACAAGACAATTTGCAGGCGCCTCCGTAGCCAGGTGGGAAGGAGCAGCAGTGTGTAGCACACGCTTCTTGATTAGACCGGGATTCGAGCCCGTGACCCAAATACGGAGGATGTGGAAAGGTCAGGGAATGACCACTGCATATTCCGGAGCAATATGGCCTTAGTTGCTAATGCTCCTAAAAACCAAATAACAAACAAACAAACAAGACAATTTGCACGTTGTGCAGGATGAAAAACCCAGAATGACTCATGGTAAAACCCTACTCCCTCCTCAGATTGACTAACTACAGCCTTGATTGAAGAGACTCTTAAGAATTCCTCTCTTCTTGTATGGGATTCAAACTCAAACCTCTCCAAAAGAATTTGCACATCAACATCCTTCATGGAGAAGGATGTTGATATGGCATTATAAGTAGAATTACTGAAGATGTAAGTACTGTTGTATTTTTTTAAATAAAATTATGTAATATACGTAGCCAGTACTATGAAATTAATATTTCCTGGTTTTTATTATATTCTTCTGTTATAAATTTACAAATTAACTCAAATGCACTGCTTCTTGTTACTGTGATTGCCTTCATTCAGAAGCAAAGCAATCACAGAAAGTTCTACTGTTGAAAATATGGCCATTTTTCATCAGAATGCAACAAGTACTAGTATACGTGCAAGTGTAAGACCAGAAAAATATGGCAACTGTGCTGATGTGGTACAGACACTGTACAGTAATGCAAAAATCTACTTATAAGCACTGAGATTTTTCAAAATTATACTTGTATCTCATTATCTCATTTTCCAGGCATGTGGTCCTAATGGTAACTGATCACAGGCAGTACATTACACTTTTTGAGTGCCTATGTTTTCCCACTAATTTAACAGATTTTAGATAAGAAAATAAAATGCTTAATTACTAGATATGGTTTAAGTACTACCTTGATGGGTTAAATAAAGATATCAAGAAGTTTAAAAATGAAGTTTAAATCCTTGAAACAGATAAATTAATTAAAGTTTAACATGTAGATATGGGTACCTTCCCATATATGAAACAGCTGTGATTCTTTATCCTCATTAAAAGTAAATTCCTATAAGACCTACCAGTAATCAGATATTTTGAGTCATAATATAACATACATTATGGTGAGACTATAAATTCCTTGAAGTACATTAGTTCCTTGAACATAAATTCCTTGGAGTACATTATAAAATAATTTTATTTCCTATTAGAAACTTTCTAAGTAAGTCTTGTCCTTTAATCTGTTTTTGCAGCCAGCAGGATTTAAAATGCATAGATAATGTAATGGTCATAATTCTCACAGCAGAACAAACTTGACTTTGCAACAAGTTGCTCTGGTATTGCACTACTTTCAAACAGAATGTCTCACCAAAAGATTACCTGCCCATTTCTTTAAAATAATATGAGACTGTTATGAAAGCTGGTTTGGGATAACTGGTCTCTCATTAGATAGCAGGTAGCCTCTAGTGGCAACACAGAAAAAGTTGTGAAGAAGTTGTTTGTTACGAGCTGTTATGTGATACGAAATCAGAGTGTTTCAAGTTGTGATAGGCAAGTTTTTTCTGTTGTAAAAATTAAGACCTTTGTATTATCTTAGGAGTTTAAATTCTGTTAAACTCCTAAGATGAAAGGACAAGATGGTCATTATAAGTGTTTACAGGTGTAATTAAGTTCAATTGTGTGCTTAGCATTTATTAAAATGAGCTCCTCTAAAATTGCTCAACCACTAGGTATATCTCTCTAAAATTTGAAAAATTTTAATAACCAGCAGCCCTCAATCCCCAAGGGTTCTGGATTTTAAAGAGTTTACTTCAATTAGTAAAAAAAGCATAACAACAAAAGATGTGACTTTGGCAATTGCCTTTCCAACTACATGCTCACAAGAGAGAGCTGCTTTCATTCTTATGTTCATTTCTCCATCAAATCATAGCTGGCTGACAAACAATCAGTTTTTCATTGAATTTTATTTGTTGGCATGATTATTTGGTAAATGAGGTTTCATTTTATTTTCTGAAGGCTTTAATGCATTCAATAACATGTAAATTGATGAAACGATCTGAATTATCTACCATCAGAGTTCAATCTCCTGATACATGTTCAAATTTGCACAATGAGCTCTAATCATGTGCTGCACAGCAACTTTTGACCAATGGCTCAAGGGGTTACCCTCCTCACATAACAACAAAAGATGAAAGGTATCCTTATTGGGCTGTTGGTAGTAACCAATTCCTTTTATATGAGCTTTTTTTGGTTTGAAAGTTGGCAGCACTTTGCCAGCAGGCAATAATAACTAAGTTGCTGTGATAGTAAATTTTTACCAATGGCCTGAAGAAATCCCAGCATTTAAGAACAAAATATTAAAAGATTTTAAAATTCTTAATATGATTAATCAATGCAGAGTATCTCCATCTTGGGGTGTTGGTAAAAAAATTCCATATGGTATTGAGCTTCTGCTTCTATTTCCTTAGAGGCGTAATTTGCATCCAAAGTCTGCTGTATGTCCCATGGGCCACACAACAGACTTAAGAAATTGAAAAAAAATAGCTCTCTACTTTTTTTCAAGTTTCAGATAAATGCATGACATTACTGAAAACTTGTATTTATTTGCAAAAAATTTCATTACATATGCTTCTTAAATTTCAATAAAATATCATGGAAAGTGAAAATAAAACTCCAATCAGTAAAGTTACATGAAATGATTTGATGGACAGGTGAGCACAATCAACACTGAATGCAGTTCTCTCTCTCTCTCTCTCTCTCTCTCTCTAATGAGCATATAGCAGGAAATGAAGGTGAAGCGCGCTAGCAGTATTTGAGGAGAAGCCATACTATTTTAAGGGTTTCAGTGTACCTTGCACATGTACAATATATCTTAAAATACAATATCCTAACCCAACTTCATTTCACAAATATATGCAAATCTCAATTTATTCTCAAATGACATCCATTTCCATTTGTAATCTTCTAAGTCTCAGTTACATTTTTCGGATAGTCTCAATTATCGGTTTCTTCAACCTAAATTCATCTCATTTGTCATAATTACTTTCTGTATGACTGTTTCTGTATTATAAAGGTGTTTCTTATGTATATGTCTTTTCTGTGGTTGGCTATGGTTACTTACACATATATATTCCTCTAAAAGATTTTCTAATCTGGAATCTACTCTTCTTGGGGTTATTCACAGGTGACCCTAATGTAAGTTTCACTTCCTTCTGTAAAATTCATTTGTTGTCTCTGTCATTCCCCAAACTTAAAAAAATCAGCGAGAACTTTCTGAATTTCAATGAAATTTGACATTCCCCAGTCTAATCTTCCTAACAATTATCCTTGGTGATTTTTAACATTTATAACTGCAGCTGACTTCAATTTCCTTGTTGCAGGATCCAGCTGGTAGAGCACTGAGGTCTTTGTTAATACTAATAACCCCACTTAATTTGTTCATTTACATATCAGATTATGAGACAATCCTAACCACACCTAAGATTCTTGATCTTTTCCTCACCAGTAACCTTTCAAAGTACATAATTAATTTTAGCTGTCCACTAGGTACCACAGATCACAAACAGGTGATGATCGCATTTCTAATAGAGTTGCTATCTCATGCCCACTGCAAATCTCGTGTCGTCTGGCATTAAACGATATGAAATAGAATGATCTACATTGTTTTCTATTCCTCTTTCTTGGGTTTGGACTAGTTTTAAACATCACAATCCTAATAGTTACTCAGTTTGTGTTACTGAATAAAGGATACCATTCAAGTAGGAATGATATCCCTTATTATCCACTACAACCTAAACTTTGCCCATTATTTAATCATGATTTTCAAAATCATATGCTAAGAAAGCGCAAAAACCAAGCTTTTTTTCTGCCTACACTACACCTTGCAACAATTGTAAATACATTATTAACAAATCCAGTCTCAGTTTTGAAAAATCCAAGTTCAGGAAACATATCTTTTCTTCTTTTTTCATTAGCATCTTCATTTTTCTCTAACTCACTGCAAATCTCCACCTACCATGCTGAATGCATCCCATTCATCAATGTTTTTCTTGGTTTTCCTAAGGGAAGGAGATTAGAAGAATCCTCAACAATCCTAATTCCAAAAAGGCTTCAAGTCTTAATGGTATTTCTCCACTTGTTCTTAAAACTATTCTCCAGAATTAACTTGTGTTTTGCATCACCTTTTTACACTCTTTTATTCTGCAGGTGCTTTCCTTTTGCATGGAAATTTGTGTATACCCAACTAATTCCTTGTGTATATAAAGCAGTGTATCCCTCCCTTTCAATTTCCATGCTATTACACCCTATTTTGAAAGCAGTGGAAAAATTAACTGCAATCCATTGAGAACACCTTGGCTCATGTTATTCATCTAAGGTAAAATTCGGTGGAAATGTCCAGAGATACTCAAGTGGCTATTCTCCCAACTTTTCAAGCAAGACTTCCATTTTATGATCCACCTTTTTATTTTTGAAAATGGAGAGCTGGTTTCCACTTTAATCACTCATTGTGTGTGATAGTTCTCTGTCTTTGATTAAGTTTCTGAATTAATAATGGAATTCTTCAAGGTTCTGTTCTCATACATTAATGATTTCTGCCACTGACTGGAAACGCTATCTGTAGTTTAGCTCATTGATGCTACAATCCATTTTACAGTTTGACTCCTGTTCTGCATAAATAACTACTTGAATATCCATAACTTTAAATGCTTTTACAGAAGTACAAATTTTTTAGTGGGAGATAAGAAAACTTAGTTAACCATAATCATCTAAACCCATTTCTCACAAAAAGAGGGCTGTTCCCATACTTATTTTCAAAGAGAGAGAGAGAGAGAGAGAGAGAGAGAGAGAGAGAGAGAGAGAGAGATTGAGATTTCTATACAAGAATAAAGAATATGTCTCTTTACTTGGGCTATCTTCAACTTTAAACAAGCTTTCTTAATAAAAGCACATAAATATTACTTCCTTTGCATCACAGGCTTCCTCTTGTGCTCCTAGCATTGCCTTTTTTCTGAATAGCTAATGACTCTACAAATCACAACTCTACCCTTCCATGAAATATTGTCTCCACATATGAGGATGCTTGAAAACCTCTCTTAAACTTCTAGACTTTACCCAAAAGAGAAAAATCAAGTTAATTAATGATCCTTGCTTCATTTTCATTTTCTCTCATACAGATGTTTCTGCTATGTGCTTCTGCTACAAATATTTCCATTAGCACTGCACTTCGGAAATTATCTGGAGCTCAGCACTTAAAGAACTGGCTGTGAACATTCTATTGTGATTATTTATGCAAGGTACGGTTAGTCATATTGGAGAGTGGAATGTAGTATATCAGCATCAGCAAAACTATGGATTTCCAGTCAATGAAAGAAGATGGTTGACACACAAAGGAATATAATATATGAGAGAAAAGCACTCAGAGATACTACAGCACTAGTTGAGGAGTTAGAAACTGAGTCAACTATTTTACAGGTAGCGAATAGTCAAAAGTAACTGGCCATCCAGATGCTGAGATCAGATTTTAGGACTTTATGCCAAGCCCAATAGAAGACATCAGAAAACCTTCCCAAATTTCTCCAAACTTTTTTTTTTTTTTTTTTTTTCTTTTTGTAGAATTCCTCCACAGACAGATGATATAAGCCAATACACTTATAGATCAACACTATTCAGCTCCATACTGGCGATCAATAGGCTTCTTCAATACTTCAGATTCTCATTGGGAGTGATCATAACATAGTGGTCCTTAACACGATGTGGGGGAAAAAAAAAAAGTTTGAATCCCATCAAAACAAGAGGACTTTTTATGAACATCATGGCTAAGTTGAAGGTTGCATGGTTTCCCTCAGTCTTTCAGATTATTTCACACAGTAAAACAGGCAAACCTACCTGTGGAATACGTGCAACTTAACTTACAGACAAAATACACTGAAATCTCATAGAATTAGTTGCTTTTGTGCAAAAACAAAACAAAGATTACGTTAAGAGATAGGTGGTATGTTATGTAATTAAATGTGAATACACTAATTAAATTACATGAAGTTAAACATCCAAGCAATAGAACTAGTTAATAATCGATGATGTTTCTGGATTCCATGTTGAATCCCATAATGAGGCCTAATCAGGAAAAATTTGGTGGCTGTTACTAATTGTATAGGATAGGTCTTTCACTGTGCACAGTTTAATCCTGTATAGTTATTCACATTTAATTAAACCAAAGATTATTTTAGACGAATAAAGGCAATAGCAGTGGAATGATAATCAGATAGCAGAGATTTGTCTCACTTCTTAGGTATTCACGGATATGGTTTTTATCAAAGTATAATCCTGCTTATGGATAACTGACAACTTTAGTTGATGAGCAGAGAAGTTAAGGTGTCCTATATGCTAATAAAAGGCAGACATATAAGCAACTACTGTTGTTTACTTAACTAGGTGAACAGCCTAATTTTTTTAGTTCTTTTCTAAATGAAAACAACAAATAAACCTACAAAGAAGCATGCAATTAAAATTTAGTGTAATGTCGTAAAGGTGTATTTTGCCTATCTTTTTCTTTCTTTCTTTTTTTGTTTCAAATTCTAGGTCGGGGAACAATGTTCATTTGTGTTTATGAAATTTGGAAATCCAAAGGACATTATTTGTTTTATAATCAAGCTGGTAGCCTGGATCAATATTAATGAATACATATACAAGCAAATAAAAATAAATTTAGGAAACAGAAGACATATATATTAGCACAGTAATCAATTAAATACAAAAGAAACCTTAATAAATATGGTGTTTCACAGGATAAAAAAGAAAGAAAAAAAAAAAAGTAATGCTGGAGGATCCTATTCAAAGATTCAAATTAGATCCATAAGAAAACACTGGAGAATAGTCATATGGACAATAAACAAATTTTGCTTTTATCTGCATAATGTAACTGCAAAAAATAACTGAAACATTGGCAAAAATGCTTTAATTTAGGTTGGTTGTCCTTTACATTTGAGTCATTCCATGTTACATAGCATTTGTATACACAACCTCTTACTTACAGCCACTGTCATTTTGTAGGAGGACCTGTTTGTAGGTCAGCATCAGCCTGCCAATCCTAGAAATAGTACAACAAAGTTGTGGCACCTAGGCTGCAACAGTAACAAAATAGTCCAACTGCTGGGCTTTGAAGCAAGCATTTACAAAAGATTTCCCTCCCTTAAATCCCTTAGTGGGGACCTTTTCATTAAACCAAGAGTAGAAGATTTTTGAAATATAACTGCTGAACAACAGCTAGCAGATATCACACTTATGGATAACGCACTTCTTAAACAGCATTTATAACTGCTGACAACAGATCACTTGTGGTCATTGTTTTTTTTTTTTTTTATTCTGAAAATAAACACAAATTAATAAATTTAAAACCCAGCCTAGTAAATGAACTTTTCTCATCTTTTTAAAAATGGACTGCACGTGTTTTGCAGTTTTATAGCTGACATATTCAGACAGCAGCAAAAAAAAATTTTTTTCCCAATTTTTTTTAAGAACAGTTCTGGCTGGGAGATGTTGCACTTCTATATCATTGCTTGGGTTTTACTCCTGCCTTCAATGTTGAATGTTTTAAGGAAGTCAGTGCCTCATTTGCGGCAAGATAATACTACACTGTTCAAGACGAGACACTGATTTACTCAAAAGATTCAGGGTGGAGGCAGCAATAAAACTCAAACAGCGAGATGGAAGTAACGTCTATATTTTCCATAGAAAGCAGCAATTAAACATTAAACCAAGAATTCAAATCAAGTCCATCTTACACTGCCACCCTCCAATTCTGAAAAATTAAAATATCACATTTGTCATTTGCAACTAGTACCAAAATTATAGCTTAAAAAAAAAAAAAAGTTTTTCTTTTTTTTTCTTGGCTGGAATATTTTTTTTTTTGTCACACTAGAAACAGATATACTTATGTGACATTTGTTATCAGATATATTAAATAATGCTATTGATCGACTTGATGGCCACTATTAAAACTACAAATGCTAATTCAACCATGGGAGTTCTGCTTGCAGAAAAGTTTCTGCAACCGGAACACTTAACTCTTTAAATGGCTGATTGATTTTTGTTTAGGATGTAGCTCCTGTAAGTACGAGGGCAATTGCGAACATCTAAATAGTGCTGTATCAAGTCATTCTTCAAGTGAAATTTATTATGTTTTTATTATTTAAATGTTCTATCTATAAATGACTTTTTTTCTGTAGTTAGACTAGCAGGAAATCCAATTACGAAACAACTTACACCTTTCATCTTTGATCAATGCAATTCCTTAAAACGGCAATCATCCAACTATAACAATCCTTTTGCTTGTATTATTCACATTAACATGTGAAGTGAACAAAATATCTTCCACAACAAACAAATTGTCAAGAACTACAAACAGGAGTACTGATTGTTTATTAAAGTAGTGCCTCTTATATCCAGTGATTCCAGAGGTCAGTTTCTAAATCCTGCCCAGTTCTTCAGATGCCCAAAGCTGAGCACATATGGGGTAAATGTCTGTTGCAGCTCTGTGACAAGTCAGAATGGGGAGATGCATCATACTAGGTCAACAACAACTTCACAGTCAGAAGCTAAACACACATGAACTGTAAGTCGTAGCTGTTTCTGGAGTCTGAGCACATTCAACTATTTCTGTCACTCTTGCATTCACTCCTGGGAAACAGCAAAACCAGGAGTGCAGCGGAATGCAGCCAATTATGTCCTGGTGGTGGAACTGGAGACAAAAGTGGAAGAAAAAAAGATTTGCAAACACCTTAAGGAGTAGGCGATGGTCATTCTTCTTTGGTTATACTGTCCACATGATTTGAAACAGGGTTATCTGGAGAACTTGGAAGCTGAGTTTCAACTTTTTGGTCACCTTTTGAAGTTCCAGTCTGGAAGGCTACTGCATAGGGATATAATTCATGGCATTTGGCTATGAAATCAGTTAATGCCTCATCACAAGGTCCAAAGTCACCTCTCCGAAGAGCATTTAGAACATCTGTACAGGTCTGTTGGGAGTATAAGATAAAAATTAATAAATTAATTTTTGCAAAGAATTTCATCATTATATGAGAATGAATAATATGAATATCATATTATAAAATTCCTTATATATTTCTTACCTTATAAAATTCATAAGATTTTATAAGGTAAGTATATTCAATAACAGAACAATATAATACAATTTAATTTAAAAAAATAAATAAATAAATTTTGCTAAGAAATAAATAAAAAAATAGATAAGGTTAATTAATATTATGATCTAAGACATAAAACACACACACACACACATGCGTGCATACACAAAAATATAAGTTTATAAAAAATTATTTCTATAAATTAATGGACCACAGAATATGATTTGCACAAACATGAGGTGTGATCAGAAAAGTTCAGGGACTTCCTTTATATCTTGAAAATGAGGCACTGTAGTGAGTTACAACTTGTTGAAACATGTTCAGTGACTCATCTAAACATAGTAGCCCACTAATCACCAATTTATCTGCACACAGTCTCCAAATTAGCATCTATCCGCATAGCCAGTGAGTTTCATCATTTCAAAATCATACCTTGTATATGTAATTATATAAACATGAAATTATCTCTTTAAATCAATAAATTGCAATTATTTGATCTGTTCTTTATACTCTAGCACGACCACCAGGTCAGAGGTGTTTACAATAAATTATCAATACAAACATTAATCGTATTTAGCAATCATAGGCTTGAATCCCGGTTCACTCAAAGAGCACGTGCTACTGCACTCTTTCTCCTGACCACTTGGTTGCGTAAATAATAATAATAATTACTAGGGAGCTTTGCCCCCTGCTTGCTTTGCTTGCCAACCCCCACGCATGCTTTTCTACGTAAAATGCAGAGGTATGACGGAGTAAGTCAAATCTTTTCTATGTAAAAGATTTCAACACCTGTTGAAATGCACTGATGTTCTTCCTCTCCCTTTTTACTTCCATTCTTCAACTATTTCCATCACTCATGCTTTTTTTTTTTCTTTTGTTTTCCATCAGGAAGCTTAGGCGACCCTTGATGGAGAGCAGCCAGAGTACTGTGGACAGCCTGGCTAACCTCCCAGTGGTGGTGGTGGGCAACGTGGAGTCCTACTAGGGGGCCCTTGCAGCTGAGAAGCCAGTGCAAACAACAGAATCCAACACTAAACTACACACAACACTTTTCTGACTTTTACAGATGTTCTGTATTCATCACAAGAGTACAGATGTGGGAAAACCACAGGAGGTGCCTTACCCAAACACTATGCCACTATGATCGATATCTAATCAGGAAATGACCTATGTAATTATTTACCTGTGCATCTGTAGTAATGCAATTTCCCCGCCCACTTGTACCATGTGACTGCATCCATCTTCTCCCATTGGCTACCCCCCACCAAGTGGCATTCTCAAGGTGGAATAAATATCACTATGTAATATTTACATAGGTCACTTAGGATAGGCCTTTTGCTTCAGGTTCCATAATGCATGAGGAATATTGTTGCATCCAAAAAAAGCAGGACTAAAATATTTACAAACAAACATTAAATGATGTTTTGCATGGTCATGTATTAGAGTGAAGCACGTGCATGAGGTTGGTGAATGTTATGTAGGCAGTTGTCTTTCAAGGGAAGATAACAATGTAATTTACCTGCGCATTTGTAGTGACTCCCCTTCCACTTCTCTCATTGGCTCAAATAAATATCACCAGAAGGAAAACTTTTTTTTTAATGTATAGAGAGATAATTATTTCGTTAACTTAAATTTATTCACTAATTTTCTATTAACTAATCATATACAACCATTTCAGTTTTTAAGTAATAATTTACAAAATTAAGTTCATGGTAAAAGTAATTACTGTAATAATCTACAATAATTTTATATGATGCAAGTAAATAATCAAGTCCACTAAAATAGCATATGATAACACATTTCATTACCAACACAATATGTATATGTGTAGGAATAATCCATGAATACTTTGCACAAATGCATTCAGTAGTTAGAAACATGACTGCTTCTCCGATTTTTTGATTGCTAAGTGATTAGTTGCCTTCGGAAAATGACAGTACTTATATATTTATAAGTATACATACATACATAATACTGTGGATCCCAGCTTTATGATTAGTTCACTGTACGATCAAATCACTTTATGATGGACTCTCCATAATAAAATACCGTTCACTATACCAACGTTTCCCAAACTTTTTTAGTCACGGAACACTTTTCATCTGACAACATATTCAGAACACTTACGAAAAAACACAAGTCTAGTGGGAGCAAAAGAACTGTTTGCTAATATTTTATTACATTCGGTGCACTGTGCATCAGGAGCATCTTTATTTCAAACACATGTAAAGCAGAAATTCAAATAACTGTCATTATACTTTCATTTTGATCTTTTATTAGTTGGTTCCTGTTCATCCTCACTTTGAAGTGTGACAATACTGTGTTCGTTTTCATCGACCACAGTTGCACCACTAGAAGTACTTTGCTTCTCATTTCAAAGTTAATTTTTTTCAACCACAAATCCATGATCACATATTTCAGTAATAGTATTTCCAAATACTAATAATTATCAAAAAAAAATTTATACAAGGAAGTGAGTTTAATTATATTGGTTCGCTCCCTCCTCTCCTTCAACCTGTGTACTCTAGGCTAAATCGCATACTAGATCACTACACAGCTACTTTTTCGTAGGTGTCATTACCTCTATGCATACTTCTTTATGCAAAGCCCACCAAAATAAAGTGTTCCATGGTCTATGCCAGTATATTAATAACCGAAAAAAAAAAAAAAAAAATTATAATGAAACAAAAGTGGTGTATGCTACAAATATGCAAAATTTATTTATTTTATTATTTTTTTTTAAATTATTAATTACGATTTTTCACGGAACACTTGTTCACATCTCACGAAATGCTAGTGTTCCGCAGAACACAGTTTGGGAAATACTGCACTATACAATATGTAGTAAGCGTCAGTCATTGTGATCACGTTTGCGAACTGAATTTTAATTCTGGCGATTATAATACGTGAAATTAGGAGGAATAATATCCACAGGCTATAAAAGTAAAGATATAAAGCACAAATTTACACTTTACCACCTTACCAATTAACAATATTAAATGATACATGAAAATCGGAAGAATATTTTCCACAGGTTATTAAAATAAAAATAAATTTACGCTTGCATATATAGCTTAATTAATACTGTAATATATACATACTAACTTACTGATATCTCTGTTCACTGCCATTTTTTTTTTGGGGTTGTAAAATTTAAAACAGTAAAAAAGATAAGCAACCAATAACAAAGAACACGGCACACAAATTGCAACTAACACAATACGCATTTTAACGAAGCTTAAAATATTGGAATGAAGAGAAGATTCTGAAAATTTATGTTTTTTATATGATCGAAGATTTCATGGAAGGAGAAACACATTTCACCATAATAATGTAAAAACCCACAGAATTCCACTATTGGTATTATTGCAAATGCAATAAGATTGAGTTTACTACCCATTTATAAAAGATTGCAATAAGAGAAAAGCCCAAAAAACTGGAAACTGAAAAATTGTTTTATGATAGTGACCTCCAGAAATGTGCTTTAGAAAAATATCACAAAAGCATTCAAAATTCTTATAACCAGACATATGATAATGATGAAAGTGTAGCACATTTTAATGATTTGAATTAGTTTTTTGAAATTTAATTCTATGAAGCAGGTGATTCTATTAACCAGTGCCTATTGCCAATTGCAGCGTTTGTAAATTCTCAGCCAATTGCAGCATTTGTAAATGTGTTGGCCACATGTTTTGTTTTTGCATCCTTCAGTTGAAGTGATATTTTGTGTTGTGCTTATTTGGCATAAATTTACCGTACTGAATTCGTGTACGTACAACATTGTGTAAACTGATAATATGACCCTTAAAGAACACAGTAAGAAGAAAATTTCAACTTCAGAGGTCTTCAAATGAATACCAAAAAACAATGTGTTATTGGGTTCAATAACACATTGTTCAATGTGTTCAAATCACAATATTTTCACAATACAATGGCGTCTCTGGAATGGTTTAATATCATAAAGTGGAGGTCCGCTATATATACATAATTTAAATATTATAATTAAATAAAACAAAATAAAAACTTAAAATAGCCAACATTAAATTCTGAAAAGCAATAGAAGATCACATTTCACAAGGTTTACCTTTGGGAAGCTTGTTCCTAATGACTGCTTCCTTGCATCATTTGGCCTGATTAATACTAATACTAATTGTCATATGAATTGGTGTCCCACAATAATCACTATATTTTCAGTTATTTTGAAAATAAGTATAGAGACAAAAAAAAGCCATCTTAGAATATTCAAATAAATATGTCAATTTGATGATAGTATGTTTTCAGCCTTTCTAAAATATTGATAAAAGGTTGATTTATTATGATTTTCATAGGAACCTTAATGATTTATCTCTCTCTCTCTTAAATGATGTAACTGATTTCATTTTCATAAAAGCAGTAGCCTTTTTAAGATCTTAAAATAAACAATAAAAAGAGGAAATTACAAAACATGTGAATTGATTATTTTAAAACTCTAAGAAAATAAAATAATCACTTGCTACATTTATTAAAATAAATACAAAATGCTGCTTGTGCAATTGTGAAACAGAAAGTACTCACCTGAATACTGACTCCTTCCATCTGATTGTTAAGCCTTGTCACTAGTTTTAAAGCTTTTTTTTGCGATGACCTGTCCAGATAACATAGCATTCTAGCACCTTAATGAAAGTAAATAAATTTAGTAAATATTCTGATATTGTAAATTCAAATACAATTTTTATATTTGATTCCATTAGTAAAACATGTCAGAAAAATATGTATAACAAATACATTAACACACTATTTTTATGGCTTACTGAAAGATTTTTTGAAAAGAAAATTAAACATTAAATAAGATAATCAAAATTCCTAGGAGTAATTGGTAGGATTTAATCAGTCCCTTCCATTTCAGTTGCTGACAATAACATAGTATGCTAGTTGATCAAACAAATGAGGATTGCTTGGTAAAAAGCTGCATTCACCTAGAAAGAAATAATCTCATAATCTATAATAGTGTATTGTAGTTAAAATTTTGGCAACTCTATAACTATTTGTTCTGTTACTGGGTGGAATTCAAACCCATCATCCCATTTCCATGAGAAAAAATCCTAAAACAATTTGTAAGTTGAGTGCAGTACAGTGTAAGATTGTTTAGCCCATAATGATGTCAGTCATATAGGATTAGCATTTAAGATCAAAATTCAAAGGGCACTCATCTGCTGTAAGGAGAATGTAAAGAAAATGGAGGAACCAGTCATGCAAGATTGTGGTATAAAAATTTGCAAATTGGTTTGTATGAGATCTTCCTGAGTATTGGCTTAGTGGAAATATCATGCAAAAAAACGTCTTGCACTTGCATGAGTGTTTTGCCTGATGGATACCTTGACTATTGTCACCATTTATACAACCAAATATTTGAAAATAACTATAACATACAGTAAACTCTCAATTATCTGGTTAGCAGATTATCACTGTATAATTTTTCAACTGTTTATTTTTAATTACATTATTTTAAAAATGTAATGAGGGTCTAGGCATGTTTCTCTTCTTAACTTTCACTACTCTATGAATTTACTGAAGGTTTATGAAATTTGTGTTAACATATATACCTGTGATCACTCTCTTTCACTTTGATCCTTCATATCATGTGTTTCCATGAGCCTATTCTTAAGTTTATAGTTTTATCAAAAACAAAGGGTAAGTCTGCTAAAGAGGTCTAACTAACCACATTAGTGATTAATTAGATGAATACTTACACTAAGCAAGATACTTTTTGCTAAAATTGTAATAATAATCTTACAGTAATTCTTAACTGTTCACTGGTCTTTTATAAATTGTATTTTCTCCTAAACCAATCAAAATTAACATTAGGAGATATCAATAATAGGGTAGAACACACAATAAAATCAATATTAGAAGAATACATAATAAAAGCCTAAGAAATAAAACAAAGATCAACTCACATAAAGTTTCATGTAAGGTGTAAGTAATGTTTTCAGTAAGGTAATAGAAACTGTAAGGTTGAAGTTGGAATGACAGGTTCATCCACGAAAAGTTCAACAGCTGAACTTTTCTTTTTTCTCTCTTAGTACACTAAAATACTCTAAATATGTGAAAGCGAAATGGCTAAAACCAAAATATTTTGCATACAATTAAGCAGAAACCGGAATTGAGTGCTATATCTGAACAAGGCACAATGAAATTAGCTGAAATTATAACACTATATCTCTGATTTAAAAAAAGAATAGCCTATATTTAATATATAGTTCATGCAGTCAGTGTTAATCAAATGATTTTTTTTTTTTTTACTTCAAAAGTGTGTGAAAGTGCATGTGCCTTTAAACATTCCTTTCAAAGTTGAATTTGAACAATAACTGTTTCACCAGTGATTATCAAGTTTGTAAACAAACCAGAAAATCATTTCATGTAATTACCGTTAACATTTTCATCAGAGCAACTTGGCAATTCATCAATATTTCTGAAACAACAATAGTTTAAGCAACTGTTTTACTCTGTGTGTGTGTGTGTGTGTGTGTGTGTGTGTGTGTGTGTGTGTGTGTGTGTGTGTGTGTGTGTGTGTGTGAGTGAGTGAGAGAGAGAGAGAGAGAGAGAGAGAGAGAGAGAGAGAGAAAAATTTGCATGGTGTGAAATATTAGGAGAAAAGTGAATGTTCTAAAACTGCTATTCCACATTTTGTGAAGTACTCTTTAATCAAAATGGATCTATGTGCAAGCATATAAATGGTTTTTACACATGGCAGCACGAGTGAACACAGCAACAGCTCAATGCAACTGCCTTAGTATTTCACAGTTCTCAACAGCAACTGCCTTAGTATTTCACAGTTTAAAATCCACATATCTTAGTCTCTAGTTATGACAGAGAAATGCATTTTGTCACTTTGAAGTTCTTCTGATATCGTCCACATGATTATATAATCAAAATGGGGGGGGGGAGAATTTTATTGTTCAGCAAGTGGCTGTGGCTGACCTTGAAATGTATGAGAAACTGTACTTTATTAGTCTATGCATGTCTATCTATGCAAATACCTGCACAAATCTATGAAAATACATTTTATTTATGTATCATAAAAACTATGCAATTAAACTAACCTTGTTAAGTGTATAAGATCCAGGAGAAAAAAATCTGGACTTTGACTGCTAACCACTATCTCTTGGTATCAGTAGTGGCAAATGATAGAAGAAGAAAGCAAGCTTATAGAGCATCACAAAAAAAAAAAAAAAAAAACCACACATACGCACACTTTCCATATCAGCTGTCCATCTCCTCTAATAGTTCATCTAATTCTTCCTTAAATTTATTCAAACTACCCATTGGCTGAAGGCAAATTTCCATGTGCCTATCCTACAACCATCCTCAATTTGAATTTATGCCTCTCATGTGTGTAATTTTTCTTCTTCGCACCCATTCCAACAGATCTATGAGACTTCCAGATCTGTATGCAGTACAAAGTAAATTCAAAAAGTTCCCGGAATACTATAAAAGTTTACTGAGTGATTAGTTGGGCTTATTAACCCAATCACTTCCAAAGTATCTTCCTTCTGCACATGTATGCGCGCGTGCGCACACACACACACACACACACACACACACACACACACACACACACACACACACACACACACACACACACACACACACACACACACACACACACACTCCACCAGTCTTCTCAAGCTTTGAAACACTCTTTAAAATCGTATTTTTTTTTTTAGCACACGTAGGGCTGCTTTGGCATTTTCTTTGATGTCATCCATTATAACGAAACAATGACCCTCAAGTTCCATTTTTAGTTTAGGGAACAGCCAGAAATAAGACAGTGAAAGGTAGGAGAAGTAGGGAGACTACTGTATGACTGATTTTTTTTTTACTGTTGAACTGCTATTGCTGTGTGACTGGGTGCATTGTCATAGTGCAGGATCCAGCTATCCTTCAACTTTTGAGGTAGCCTTTGCCTCACATTCTCATGCAAACGTGTGAAAACCTCAATGCAGTAAGCAACAGTAATGCTTCTACCTTATGTCATTAATTTGTGAACTATGCTCTCATAGTTGAAAAAAATGATTAGCATAACTTTAACAGTGGATTCTGCTGAACAAGATTTCTTGGGCCATGGGAACATTTTTGGGTGCCGTTTGGATGATTCCACCTCTGTCTCAGGGTTGTAGGTGGACACTCAACTCCCATCCCCAGTGACCATTGACTCTGCATATATTTTTCGAACAAATTGCCTGCAATAGCTGTCCTGCAGTCTATCTGATTATCCAAGAGTAAGTGTGGAACAAACTTTGCACACATGTGGCGCATCCCTAAACCTTTCATGAGAGGGAGGGGAGGGGGGGGGGCAGCCAATTAATTTTCTGAAGTGTGAAAGAGGTGGTTTTGGAAAAAAAAAAAAATCTCTTAAAATGCTCATTATTTTTCTTTCTGTGTGTTCACCCAACTGGCTGTGGCCCAATACTGTTGAAACCACATTTTCTTGACCATTCAGTCACAAAGTGGGTTCCAAACAATCACTGATCATCATTCTGTACTTGTCTCCATTAACAGTTTCTGTATGATCTTCATTATCCTCGGAGAAGAAAGCTCTGATAACTGAGAAAAACTCTCATCAAACAGCTACAATGACCTGGATGCATTTATCACTGAAAGATTATTCTATAGTTTGCAACTCTCCGAAACCTGCAATTTTGCTTATTAACAAATCCTTCCTTGTAAATGAAAATAAATTTCATCACTCATTATCAATTTACATATGAGAGCATTATCTTCAGCTGCAATATCAAAAAGTGTAATATCAGCTGCAATATCAAAAAGAATTCTAGTCGGTTTCCTCAATCTACTGGCTTCAATTCTCACTAATTGGATTTTATAAGGGAAACATCTTAAATTTTATCTTCATAATTTTCTGTAAAGATGATTATGGATAATTAACTGAGCTGAATACCTCCAAGTCAATGTTTCAGCATTTTCATCAACTTTCCTGTACTTACTCAGCTGCTAGAAATCTGACTGATCATGGCAATTCAATGTCTTGTATCCTCAACACAAAACTGGGAAAGAAGCCTCTGAATCACTGGGCATGCTAGTGCTATGTGAAATGCTGAAAATAAGCTCCCTGAATCCATACAATGGAGAAACTTGTTTATAAAGTACAACCTTTTCTTGTTGCCGAACTGTATTTTTCCTACTTAAATTTCCAAAGACTACTTTATACTTAGAGAAACAAAAATAAGAAGAAAAATAATTAAATTTTTAAAAATAAAAAAGTTAAGAGTAATTTGAAATGGGTAAGAAACTTTCTGGCCACCTGTATATTTATTTACAGTAAAATGTCAGTATAATGGATGACAGAGTAACAGATGGGAAGTAATTTCATTATATTCAATATAATGAAATAGCCTTACAGGCAATTAACTGCTCAGAACTGAGTGTCTGAGGTAAGTGGCTTTTGATCTGTTTACACAGTTATATATTTAGTGAAATGCTATAGATGTGGCACAAATATTGAAATTATGATGAAATTGCTTGTTTGCAAATTTTTTTTGTGTAAGGAAGTACAGTTGTTTACATCATGTTATCTGATGGTTGCATTTATTCTAGTTTCACAACATTTTTTTTTTTTTTTCTAGGTAGAATTACTAAAAGTTCTGTTTCAGTGAAAATAACAAGCATAAAATATAATAAGATATAATTTTTTTGTTATATCAAAATATAATGAAATTAATAAGATTGTTTTGAATCATTTTTTTTTTACTGTGTTTTGTTCATCACCCAAGTTCATTATACTGACATTTTACTGTACATTTTTTATATGGTGTCCATTGCAAACAGCTGATGTGTCATTAGCATTCTCTCTTGTGCATGTGCAACTGTTGTTGAGGTTTAGACACATCAACAACTTACATAGCCTTGTGTATGTGTATTATGTCTGTAGAAGTATGCATTTGCAGGGCTTATATACATGCAATAGGAGTCTACTTGTGCAATAGGAGTCTACTTTTAGCAAGGTTGTGTAACAGGACTTGAGAGATCAAATAATTAAATCATTATAGGGCATTAGTGCGTTTAACATCATGCTTCTTGCATACAGTGATTTTTCGAAAATAAGGCTTTCACAATACAATGTACCATAATTTTCAGCAACAGTTTTCATGTTTGTAATGCACCTTCCATCAACACAATCAAGTCATATGTAGCCAGTTTTATAACCACCAACACTGTAACAGCCCATAAAGCCAACAGGAGCTCCATTTACTGTAAATATACCTGAGAATGCAAAGTGAGTATACTTGTTTGCTGAACAATCTGAGATGATCCATTCAGTCTCATGACTATATGCTAGATTTGTTGGACTAGTGTGAGGCATATTCTTTATGCATCAAAGTGCTTTACAAAATGACTGATGTTCAAGTATTTGGTGCAAATGATAAAAAGAATAGACTAAATTTTGTATGCATTTTATGGAGTTAAAGCAGTTAATATCTGAACTTCATATGAAACTGTTTATGAGTGTTGAAACAAGCACATTTTAATTTGATTGATGATGTCAACAAAAATAATTATTGCTACACAGCTATGATAATCCTTGTCAAGTTCATAAACTGTCTCTCCATTCACTGAAAGTGATGGAATGGTATTAAGCTGTTTTGAGTTTTAAGATAACTGGTCCTTTCTTTTTAAAAAATTAAGATTTCTATGCAGTTTCAGTCAACACATAATGCTACTGAGACAATTTAGGAATTCTGATCACAGTTTGAAGGAACTGACAACAGATCAGATAAGGTATCAATATGATGGAGCAACATCCCATATGGCAAGGGCAGGATTGAATCTTTTATGCAAAAGCTTTTCAGGTCAGCTCATTTCTTGCTATAGAGATGTGCCATGACTGCCTAGTATCCCTGATTTTACAGCACTTGACTTCTAATGAGGATATCTCAAAGAGCTGTGTATGTAACTATGCCACATATTACTGAAGAGCTCAGGATGTATATTCATGAAGAAACTGCTGGGTAAATGAAGAAATGCACCATAAAGCTATCACAAATTTTATTCAACATATTTCAGAGTGTATACATTGAATATAAAACTAGAATGGGCACATTTTATGCCCATTCTAGTTTTATATTCAATTATATGTGTAAACAATAAACTATATATAAGTGAGTTTTTTTTTTATTATTAAAAATGCAGAGGGAAAAAAACCTGCTTATTACCAAAATGTGTCAGTTGTTTCTGTCAGATCTTGCATATTTATTTTATTAATTTACAGTATTTTAGATACTGTACTTTCTAAGCAGTCATTTATGCCACCAATGCACTTACACACAATCCAACATGAAAATAGAATAATGCACAAAACTATATTAGAAAACTTACACCCTGGGCTAACTACCCAGTGATAATGAGTATTATTTCCTTTAGTGCATTATACTAAATATTCATTATTACTAATTAAATTAAAAGTTGTTAACTATAGTGACTTTACATTATTATTTTCCACATTAATACTAATATTCAGACAGTTGAGAAAATACAAAGAGAGAGAGAGAGAACAAAAAAAAGTAATTTTACCTTGAAGCAAGTGAGGGAAAGAATTGGCATATTTGTCCAGGAACTCTTCATTTAATTGATAAGCATCTTTTGAACCATAAATTCTATCCATTTCTTGCTTTAGGACGGTAGACACAGGCTCTGGCAAGCCTATATTCTGAAACACTAAAAAAAAAAATTAAAAAATAAATAAATAAAATAATCACTGGGGCATTTTTATATAATTAATTTTTAAACATAACAATAATATAATACAATACAATTTTTATTCATAAATCAAAATCATAATTAACAACTTGTCATGGAAAGCACTATCTGATCAAGTTGGATTATAAATTACAAATTACAAGGGTGTATTGAAAAGTAATGCTTCTTAGTTCATAAATGTAACCCTAAGAGGTGCAACAAGTTCCAATTAAGTTCTCCAATTAGCTAATGGTTTCTAGTTAGTATACATGCAGTAACATTTCTGTGTAGTTGTTTGTTTACAAGCTACTGTACATTTTTAAGTGGAACTGTCTTTAAACACATGGTTCAGAAAATGTGCAGTTTGAGTTTCTGATTGCTGAAAACATTAGAATCAATTTTTAGAAGGAACTACAGTCAGATCCATCCAGTACACAAGAGAAACTAAACAAACTGAAAAAAAAAAAAAAAAAAAAAAAAATCAAATCAGGAAGGCACGGTAATACAACCATGTGAGATTTATACAATGTGCAACTCACTACAGCTGTGCAATTGGCAAGAATTTTTTGCTGGAATTTGAAATTGTTTTGCATCCTGCCCAGATTTTGCCCCAAGCAACTTTTATTTTGTTCCCAAAGCTCGAACAACGTCTCTGACACAAAGGATATGGATCTGATGAAGAAGTTGTGGTTGGCCTCTCAGCATTTCAGAACATTATGAGGATTGATATCCTCAAAATGTTCTTCATTGATATGAAGATATCACATTCAAATTGGTACCTGATTTCTTTGACCAACTATGCTATTCATATATTTATTGACAGGTAGTGCATGCCATTAACCTATGCACTGCTAACAAATCACTTCACGATTTTGTTGGTTCCTAGTCTGTCTTATGTGATTTCAGGCATATTCCACAATAAATGCATTTTACCTTGGCTAAAATGTGTTCTACAGAATTCAACAAGCGGGCTTTCAAAGTAGACATGCAAATAATGCAGAATTCACTGTCCAAATGGGTATGTTACTTGTTCTTGTCTTTGTTCCTGCTGATAGTCACCAATTGTGTTGAGATATACACAGAATATTGCCCACTTGAAGCAACTATTACAGAGTACTTTGAAGATAATTATATTGGCCATAGAAGGTGCAAAAGATGTGGTCTTCTTTTCTGACAAACATCTGGAACTTATGAGAGTTTAGAAATGACCAGGAACTCTTTCTGGACGTGCTTATTCTAATAATGCTGTCAAAGAAGGGCATGCAACTATTATTTTATCTGGTGCTTGATAAAAAAAATTAAAAGATGAACAGTGTTTCCACAAACAATGTGAAACAGCTATTATCAAGACAGGATAAAAAACAATGCAATACATGTGTAGACCTAGACAAGCAGATAAAAAACCACAAAACCACCATCGTATTATTTGAGGAGAATTGGTTACAACCGAGATACTTAAATTTTACAACTAACATAGTTTGGACTTCATTTATGTAGCTTATTCAATTATAAGTACATTTCAACAATTTTCATGTCTGTTTCCACTGTTCTTCTGATTTGGCATTCAAAAACCATGCAGGTCAACCAATCAGTTGCCCTTCAAAGATTTTGGATCATTTTGTTGATTGGACCTGATTCATTAGTTGGACGTCAACCAGTGCATGCAAACAGCATATGGCTGCACTTGATTGTATTCGATGGCTATTCATTTCAGAACTTGCATAGCAGGTTAGTTTTTGGAATAATCTTTGAGTTTTATTACTGCAGTTAATTAGATAGTATGAATCAGAGTTGTAATACTCAATATGTTCTACGTTGATAATAATATTAGTAAATTAATAAGAGGAGTTTACCTCAATATAGTACGTGGAACACTTCCGTATGATACCCTCCAGAAATTAAAACGAAAAAATCGACAACTTACCGGTACATTAAAGTAAAATATAAATAATTAAAGTAAAATATAAATAATTAAATAATCAATTTAACACAATTCAAAATCAATTCAAAACAATTAAAATTCAAATTAACGCAATTAAAAGAATCTAACGAAAATATTCAAAACGATTTTCCTTCCTGAAGCTGACAATGCTTTTCGACCGACTGTCGTGAACACAGGAATGAAAATTCATTCGTGATCACACGACCGACTGTCGCGATCACAGAATTTTCATTCCTGTGATCACGACAGTCGGTCGAAAAGCATTGTCAGCTTCAGGAAGGAAAATCGTTTTGAATATTTTCGTTAGATTCTTTTAATTGCGTTAATTTGAATTTTAATTGTTTTGAATTGATTTTGAATTGTGTTAAATTGATTATTTAATTATTTATATTTTACTTTAATGTACCGGTAAGTTGTCGATTTTTTCGTTTTAATTTCTGGAGGGTATCATACGGAAGTGTTCCACGTACTATATTGAGGTAAACTCCTCTTATTAATTTACTAATACTGCAGTTAATATATAGTTTGAATTCATATAGTCATATAGGTTAATTTATTTTTGTATTTAGTTAAGTATTTATAAAGCTACAGCTTAATAAATTCAGAAGGCTTTTCTTATTGATATTTTCATGGGAACTTTGTAACTTCCGTTCAGCAGCTTAAAAAATTTAAATTTATTTAGCGGTTACAGTTTTGCTAACAGTTTAATTTCTATAATAGTTTGTTAATTTAAAACCTGTAATAGATTGTAAATTAAAATTTTTTTAAAGTATTCGAAAAGCTACACTTAATATTCAGATAGTCTTTGTTATTAATCTTTTGGCAGGAACTTCATAACTTTTATTCAGTAGCTTAAATTTAACTTCTATGGTGGTTAAAGTTTTGTGAACAGTTTAATTTGAGTAATATTTTGGTTATTTAAATTTTGTAATATAGTGTAAATTTAAATTTTGTAATATAGTGTAAATTTAAATTTTTTAATCTTTCTAAAGTTCAAATTTTACCTTGTAGCATCCATTTTTATTTAATAATGGTTGCTACAAGATCTACTTACAATACAAAGTCCAAGGATATTGTGATTCAGACAGAAATGTCTGTGGGCATTTCCAGTGTGAGTCATTAGTTCCTCATTTGTATAGTCTGTGGCTTGTGTTCTAAGGTCTAGTGGACAAACCTAGTTCAAATGGCTATTCTTTTCTTTGCACCCAATGTAAGGAGTGTATCGATCTCAAATTAGAACTTGGTGCATTACGAGAAGAATTTGAATCACTGAAGAAACGAGTGCTTGCACTAGAAACAAATGTAACTGGAAGCTCTTCAGAGACTCAAGCATCTTGTGACCTGTTAAGTGATGCAACCCTGGTTTGGGTCCAGGCAAGAACAGTCAAGTGCATACTGCTCTGGTTGAAGGTGATTTAGTTTTATTGGGAGACTACTGTTGGTGAAATGGGTAATATTTTTTGAAATAAAGAGAGATGGACCAGAACCAGAGTGTGTTTGCTGGAAGCAACAACTGATGGTATTACCAACAGATTGTCAGATTTTAAAGTGGGTAAAGAAACATTATTATTCACGTGGGAACTAACGATATTAAATGAACATGACCTAACCATTCCTTGGATAAAAAGGACCATGCTGAAAAAATGCCACGAGCTAGATCAGAATGTGCATGTGTCTGCAATTCTGACCAGACATGATAAGCTGGATTATACGCTGAAAGCCTTGTGGATAACACAAGACTTGAGGGAATCTGCAAGACTTTAGGGTGGAATTTTTTTTATTAGCATGGCCACAATTGAGGTAGAAGAAATCTATTTTGTAGAGATAGTATTCATTTGAACAAAGGTAGTGCAAGGATTTTTACCGGTATAATTGAGGATACCTGAATTGTTAACGGCAACTGCTAGTTAGGAGGAGGAAGGGTAATATAGATCCGCATTTATCTGATAATATGGGTCAAAGTAATGCATGCACTCACCTCAGAAATTCTTGATTGTTGCAACAACAGCTGACGGCAAGATGTTCTGAGGGTAGCAATGTTTCAAATGAGTGGGATGAGAAAGATAGGGAAACAAGCCTAAACAACTTTAAGGGGTGTGTCAGAGTAGTAAACTATAGAAGAATACATAGTCTTAACTGTATCAGTTTGTTTGTTTGTTATTTGGTTTTTAGGAGCATTAGCAACTAAGGCCATATTGCTCCAGGGATATGCGGTGGTCATTCCCTGACCTTTCCGCATCCTCCGTATTTGGTGGTGACGGGCTCGAACCCCAGTCTAATCAAGAAGCGTGTGCTACGCACTGCTGCTCCTTCCCACCTGGCTACGGAGGCGCCTACTGTATCAGTAAACACAGGATCCCAGCATAGGACTTGTGGTTAAACGGCCAGAAGAACAACACAACCCTACACTTCACTTTACACACATTCTAGCCTTTACAGAGTTCTGCACACTTCACAGAGTAACAATCACGGAATTGGCGGAGACCCCCCCCACACTACTTCTATAAAGAAAGTGTGGCACCGGGGTCTCTCCCAACTCCATGTTTGTTTCTCTTTGAAGTGCACAGAACTCTGTAAAGGCCAGAATGTGTGTAAAGTGAAGTGTAGGGTTGTGTTGTTCTCCTGGCCGTTTAGCCGTAGGGAACCTCTCTCCTGCAGGTGAAATTTGACTACCCACTGCATTATCAGTGACAGCTAACATCTCTGAGCTTTCCAAAGCAAAGCAGGGCCAACCTTCTCATTAAGGTGCAAGGTAAGAAGTTTCATTAAAATTTAAACATTATTGTGTGGTTAATTAATGCATTATAACATTTTAATTAATATCGCTTAGTATGCGTGCATGCATACTTGTGAATTTGTAAAATTTAAGATTCATTATTTTTCTCAGCAAAGATGCACCCCCCCACAGGTTCTTATGCACTTGCAATTCGCCCTTGGTACTAAAAGGATTCCCCACCCTTGGTCCACAATAATATCAAGAGTGTTGTCAATAAAATGGTTGAATTTGAATTCCTGGTTAGGATAACTAATGCTGACAGAAAGCTAACAGAAACGTGGTGCTACCCAAAAACTGAGGATAATGAGTTCCATTATGGTATTTATAATGTATTTAGAAAAGAAGGGAAGATAAAAAAAAAGCAGCATGTGTATCCCGTACGCATGAAAGATGTTTTATTTTATGTGAAAACATCCTTGGCTTGGACAAGGTTAAAGGGGTTTAGTATGAAAAGAATCCAAATGTTTAACATTTTAAAGCATTTATTTACCCGATTGCTGATCGTCGCAAACAGATCTCTTTTATGTTGTGTCCAGTAACAAGTTGAATTAGGAATCGATTTCAAAAACGCTAAATTGTTTTCAATGCATTTATTGACGTATTCTCGAGATTGGATTTGTTCTTTGGTGAGCTTAGTGTCTTTTCCGACGTATTTAAAAGCAATTGTTAATGAATCTCAAGTTCTTAGTCTCATAATATCCATGGCTATATAAAGATGATACAGTGTCACACTCCACGCCACTCTGAATCACAAAGTTCACTCAATGCCATCATACATGGTGTAACTTTTAAATTATCTGCTTTTTTTGGTAGTTGTTGGCGCATCAGCTTCTGTGGCCATAACGCACCTCCCAAGGTTTTTGCAGTACTTTGATCCAAGCCCGAGGCGGGATTCGAACCCGTGAACTTTGGGTTGCCAGGCAGGCACTTTACCCACCCGGCTAGCCCGGTCGGCTAAATTATCTGTAAACTCTCGATACTGACCAGGGTAAATGCTAGGAAAGGACAATTCTTCGGCATGTTCGTCAAAAAGTAAACTTTGCGGAACATTTCATTCACCAGGAGCTATTCGTAAATATTTGTCATTACTTCATAAAAGTTTGTCGTTGAGCAACTAAACTTTCTTCAATAGGTATAGCTTCTCTCATTTCATCATGTATAGGAGCATCATTGTGTTCCATGTCTTCATTGAAGAATGTTTCACCAATCTCGATATCATACAGACAATAAAAAGCAGTCGTAAGTAGATACTTTAACCAAACCCTTACATTTTGTTTATGAACCAAATTCATTAAATACTCCACTTGTGAATTTTCTTACATTTGATATGAATGTTAATGCAATAACTGTCATCTGTACTCCAAGGCAAATGATTGACCATTGAATTAACATTTACAGGAACATTTATAATTTGGCCCAAAATTCCGTATTGGCTGAAACCATGTCTTAGTCTTCTAATTTTATAATGGAACATACTACCCCAGGGGTTCACATCTGGTGAGTATGGGCTTGGCACACCCAGGATCCTGAGCTGGATATCATCATTCTTCTCTTTCTTGGTGATTCCTTTCTACTTCTGATTCTCTCTCTCGCTCTCTCTCAGGGTAACTCGGGAATTTTTTTTGCCTTGTGCAGCATAAGCCTCAGGCTTCCTTGCACCACATTGGCTAATAATAATAATAATAACTTGCATGAATGGAATATAAGGAGAAATGAGTCAGTAAGTCACTAAATCCAATCGAGGCAGATGAGGTGGAATAGTAGGATAAACAAAACCGCTGTGCTTTGAAAATGTTGGAATGGAATCATTTTTGAAAGATGCTCGACAAGTATTACAAGCCTTCATAGTCGTTATGTCTGCAGTTGGAAATTCTAAGAGAAGTAATGCATAACTTACTGGAGTGCACAATTTTACATCATTTTCATACCATAATCGATCGCAGGTATCAACAAACAGCTCCAAATGTATTTTTCAGAAATTATCATTCAAATTCTTTATAGGAGTTACAGTGATGTTCGATATTCTTGTAAATGATTTCATGCTTGACTACTGTTGAAATTTGTGGAGGGTCTACAACAGGCGATTGAGCTGAAATATGATTTTGTTTCTTTTTGAATGATGCAATCGAATCCAGCCTGTTCAGGAATCAATTAAATCCTCAGGTATTCATCTGAAGCAGAATATTCTAGATCGAAATCTTCAGGAAGTTCTTGAATATAATTTTGTGATGTTGAGGTCCAGCTTCTTGACAAGAAGTCTATGTAGAAGGTTGATGCTGATAAAAATCTTGGGAAGCAGATTTTATTAAACTGTGCATTTTGTTTTTTTATCATTCTCTATGTTTTTGAACTCGTTCTTTTGTTGACACGGGAGGCTTCTTCAGCAGCTTTGAAACTTTCATTCTTGCATGCTTCTCTCAATTTTGCTCAGCTAAAGTTTTAGTCATCTTTGAAATACTCTTATAGGTTGTTAACTAAAATTAGATTTGGTATTTTTAAAATTTAATAGTTAGTGAAATCCATTTGTAGAATAGTATGATGTCATAACCAAAAACTACTGCGAGAAGTGACGGTCTTATTGTTTCATTCTTGAATCAAAATCATTTAAATTTTTAAACAGTTTAATCAATAAAATCTAACAGCCACCGAAGTTATGAACAATGTAACGTTTTATGCTTATGCCCACTACTTTGAAGGTTGATGTTGATCAAAATCTTGAGAAGTAGATTTTATTAAACTTTGCATGCATTTTTTCATTCTCGAACTTGTTTTTGAACTTGTTGTTATTATTGTTATTTGTTTTTTTTTTTTTTTTTTTAGGAGCATTAGCAACTAAGGCCATATTGTTCCAGGCATATGCGGTAGCCATTCCCTGACCTTTCTGCATCCTCCATATTTGGTGGTCATGGGCTCGAACCCCAGTCTAATCAAGAAGCGCGTGCTACACACTGCTGCTCCTGCCCACCTGGCTACGGAGACACCTTTTGAACTTGTTCTTTTGTCGACACGAGAGGCTTCTTCAGTGGCTTTGAAGGTTTTATTCTTGCATAATATTACTACATGCTTATATTGGTGACTGAGTTAGCATGATTTAGGAAGTGACATAATTTTCTTCTCTTAGTATGAACAATGCAACATTTTATTATCACGTCCGTTACTCACTATACCGAATCAACATTAGCGACTGAGTTAGCATCATTAGCACCATTTAGGAAGTGATGTAATTTGCATCATTTAAAATCTAACAGCCACCTAATAAGTGACGTTATTTGCGCAATTTCCATAAGAAAATTTCATTACCAATTGGTTTTACTTCAGTCCAAAAATGTGGTAGGTGTTGCCACAGATGTTTTCACATCAAACAGATGGTGGTGTCATGCTTCTTATCAAAATCAGCCTAAGCATGAAAAGAGCTTTTGCTGAATTTGAAGTTACATCTGTCAGCATAGAATCTGTGTGATGTGAGTTAGGTGGTAGCAAAGGTATAATGAGAGTGTGAGTAATCTACAGATCAAAAATTGTGGAAGGTATGATGAGGGTCTTTACATGCAAATGGAATGGACAAGCAAGCATGAATGTCCTATTATGGGTGACTTCAATCTGCCACAGATTGACTGGAATAAGTGGGAGGGAAACTCACCATGGGGAAAATTTTTTTAAATTTGATCATCATTATTTATACCAGCATGTCAGAGAAAATATTAGGGGTGAGAATATTCTTTGCCTCATCATTACTCATGAATCAGATGATATCAAAGGATTTAAAATGCAGGAACCATTGGCAGGTAGTGATCACACAGAAGTCAATTGGAAGATGAAGAAAGATGTTACAGTAGTTAAAAGTAAAGGCATGGGTTAAGAGGGGACTTTGACAGTTTATGGTGCTACATGGCATCTATCAATTGGGAGGACTGTAGAGTTAGGAAGAAGACATTTGAATTAAGGAATACCTTTAAAGCAAAAATCACAGAAGCCATGAACACACTATTAAGAAATATTGCAGGAGGATGATGCCAAAATGGATGAATGCAGATCTGGCCGGTCAAATAGAGTAGAAAGATAGAATGGTGCAGCTACCGAGCGATGAAATGTACTGAAGCCTACTAAGAGCTACAAGTTGAGTTGTAATAGTACCACAGATAAGGTTAGAGAGGCCAAGGCTGTGCATGAGAAAGCACTGGCTAAGATTTGTTATTTGGTTATTTGATTTTTAGGAGCATTAGCAACTAAGGCCATATTGCTCCGGGATATGCGGTGGTCATTCCCTGACCTTTCCGCATCCTCCGTATTTGGTGGTGACGGGCTCGAACCCCGGTCTAATCAAGAAGCGTGTGCTACGCACTGCTGCTCCTTCCCACCTGGCTACGGAGGCGACGCACTGGCTAAGAGAGCAAAGAATGGGGAGAAGGAATTTTTCACGTATGTGAATACAATGAAGAAGAAAGCTAATCAGACTGGACCTTTGTGCAATGGGTGTGGGAAAGTCTCAGACAACCCGCTGATGTTGAGAATGAATTGAACAGGTACTTTGCATCTGTCTTTGCTGAAGAAAGCTCCTTCATGCTGAGAAGAGGCTATGCAAGTGAGGCCGAGTCATATGAAATTAGTGATTTCGAAATTACAGATGATTGTTTATTAGATACACTTTCACACATAAAGGCAAGTAAGGCTGCTGGAATTGACAGCATATACACAGTAATTTTGAGGGATGCTGCTAGGGAGTTGTTTGTTTGTTTATTTGTTATTTGGTTTTTAGGAGCATTAGCAACTAAGGCCATATTGCTCCGGGGATATGCGGTGGTCATTCTCTGACCTTTCCGCATCCTCCGTATTTGGTGGGCACGGGCCCGAACCCAGGTCTAATCAAGA